>NC_000068.7:109245333-109545333 GCF_000001635.26 Mus musculus
ATAGTACATTCTCCTCTAGCATCTATGGCCTCTCCAGCAATAGGAGTGGGCTAGTTTTACAGGACTAGACATGAATTCTTTCCTACTGAGTGGGCTTTAAATCCCACTAGATTTTGGCTACCTCCAAGGTATAAGTGCCACTAATACACCCTTGGAGATATCCTGCAATGCTGACAATTGTTGTGTTTCATGAGCTTAACAGCTGGGGATACTGTTGCTTGCTTTTTCTCCTTTGACATCTTCAATAGCACTAATCAATACTAAAAGAGTCATTCTTCAGGGAGAAGCCTTCCAAGACAATACACCTGGATTCCTCCTAGTCCTATGTCAAATGTCCCTGGAGTCTTCAGCAATAGGGTCTTACCTTTGACTTCTAGAAGGCACAAAAGGACAAAGGAAATAGATTATATTATTTGGGGATCATTTTGACTTCTTTAACAACTCAAGGGCTAATTCCCCATTCTGGCAGTGAATTGTTTCATTTTTGGTTTTGCTTTTAAGATAGTCTATAGCTCTTGTGTGGAGGATTATCACTCCAAGTGGTTTAAGTTAATTCAATCTTTTCCTGTTTGTGTGTGTGTGTGTGTGTATGTGTGTGTGTGTATGTATACACATACATTTGCATGTATATTATAGATGTATTTTAGTCAAACAAATATTACCCTATGACCTTTTCCAAAGATCCTCGCCCCTTCATAGTTAAATCTCCCTCATGCCCTCCTTTATACTAATTCCTACTTTTTCTATAAAATGTGACTCCATCTAATTCACTTTATAAGAGTAAAAAGACATATAGGAAATTATTCCTTGAGGTTCCAAAGTACTTGGGTTTGAGAGATTAGGTTGAAGCAACATGACTGGGGCGGGGGGGGGAGGGAGAGAAAGAGAGACAGAGACACAGAGACAGAGCAAGCACAGAGACATAGAGACAGAGACACAGACAGACTGAGAGGAAAACAGAAGTTTACTTCCTAAAGGGAAAATAATAATTTTTTTTTCAGCACTGAAGCCAAAGACAGTGTTAACATATTGGAGTATCTAGAGGATACAAGTGAGAGGGATGGGTAACCCTAAATCTCCAAATAATGTAATTTTTTATATCCTGAGCCTAGTTTTTAGAAGCTAAATTTCATGAAAAGACAAACATATGTTAATGAGCATAATCTTCAACAGCTCAGTCAAACCAAGAAACAAAATCATTACTAAAAATACAACATATTCAAAGGAACATTGTTTCTGGTTAAGGATATTTAAGAATCATACTATGAATTATTATATTGTAACACATTATATTACACTATATCTTTATATTCAAATAAATAAATTATGATCTTTTGAAGGGTCAGTTATCTTTTGAATAAAGCAGAGTTGAAATACCCTGAATATTGTAGAAATCATTTCACTTACTTATATAAATTCTGTAATATAAAATTAAAAATTAAAGAAATAAAAGATATCTAAAATTCAAACCTAGTAGCTGACACTCTGGTGTTTAGTTATTTAACTATTTTATGTATATGGGTATTTTGCTTGCATGTATGTCTATGTACCACATGTGCCTAACATTTTTGATAATAAAGTAATAATACCACAATAACTTTCTTAGTTCTATGGCAAACATAAAATTCTAAATTATTTTTTGATATAGTGCCAAGCATAGAGAAGTGCTCATAAATTGACATGGGCAGGATTATTTTTGTATGAATTATCTTTATATGCTCTGAATTGCTTATGTTACAAGAAGAATATAGACCAATCTATCATTTTGGACATTTCTATGTTACCTGGAAGCATTAGCTTTAAAACATATCATTGTTAATTTTAAGGCAAAAATAAGGCTACCACACTATCAGGTTCAGAAGCATAAAACCTCCTTAACATTCTGATAATCCAGAAACGTATCTAAGACTAGATAAGAATACATAATTTCCTTTATAATGCATATGACTTTTTGGTAGTAAAAGTCTTTTTTGAAAAATGAGATAATTTTCCTGTATAATTTAGTACAAAATAAAAGGGCAAAGAAATGAGAGTGGGAAAAAGAGATGGCAATAAAGACAGGCAAAATAATCAAAATCAGGGGTATAACTAATCAATGGTATGATTATTACTCAAAATATATGACACAAAATGGTGTGCCCTTTGATAAAAGCAGTAAACACAATAGTGAGTTCAAAAGGTGCATTAGATTTTCATAGCCCTCAGTAGAGCTACAGACTCACAATGAACCATGGTTCAGTAAAAACAACTTAGACACATCAGCCTGATATAGTACAAGCACTCTATACTCCCACAGATACTTTATGCCCTCCTCCAAGGTTTTTACACATATTAAGTGATACAGATTTCAGAGTCACACCTTCAGAGAAGGATCTGGAGATTTTATGTTATTTGCTAATGAGCATGTCTATATATTTTGACAATATGTTAAGCAAGTGGTGTTGGTATATACAAATGCAACCTAATGAGCTTAATGAGAATACCTGTCTGGATTAATTAAAAGTATTTACTGAGTCCCATTACTTAAACAGTAAGCAGTACTTACTGGAGACACAGTGTTTAACTTGCCTCCCAGGCTTCTAGAGGTTGGAGTGCATTAGGCACTGCATTCAATTAAATTATCACAGCAGTAGGAAAGATGATAATAACATATCAGGTCCTGCTACAGAAGAATCGAACTTAGAACTGAAATGTCAGTAAAGGTTTTGCAAAGAAACCTGCTGTGGACCAACATAAAAAACAGATTTTAATATCTCAAAGAAGCTTACTGTCCTTAACCCAGGCATAATGGCCAGGACATGATTTTATCAACTAAATGAGAAGAATAAAATTCAACTCAGTCATATGACAAAAATCATTACTGTGCTCTAACTTTCTTGTCCTTAAGTTATCAGAAGTACAAGGCTATGGGCTACTCACAACTAGGCTATTCTCCACAACTAGGAAATCCCAATGTTGTAAAAACAGGCACAGTTGTGCCAATTACAATGAATACTGAATAATGAATAAAAGGAAAATGATGTGAGTAGGGGTAATATCATTAGGAGGTTTTTAGATAGGAAAACGAATAGGTACAGAGGAGGGAGAGATGGAGGGAATGAAGAAAAACCGCAGCATTTAATAAAGACAGAGATTAAGGGAATAACAGCAACATTACATATTACTATTGAGAATTAAACATTCTCTTTATCTTTAAGAAATATGCATAAATAATATGTGTTATTTTGAAATATTTTTGCTTCAATGGGCTCTGTTCTTTTGGCCAAAGGTTCCTAAAGGAATGTATCACATGGGTTATAACAAAAAAGCACTCTGACAAATATGTCTCCGGCTCAGATTTATCATCTAGGTCCTAAATTATGTATCTAACTGACTCCAGAAATGGTAACTTGGGTATCTGAAAAGATAAAATGGTGTCCAAAGCAATATGATCATATCCCCAACAAAATACAAAGTAAAATAAATTAAGAAATAAAAAGGTTGACATCTATGGAATGAATAACTAGGCTCAGAGTACCTTAAATGGAATGAATAGCACTCTCTCTCTGTATGTGTCTCCTCCCCATGCTCAGTTCCTTGTGCATCCTTTCAAGCCTGCCTGTCCCTTGCCATTAACAGGGCTACTACTCCAGTTCAAACGGTCATCATTCAATAAATAAATAATGTGACCTCAGGCGTAGCATGCTCTGACCTTCCATTTCTTCTTTGCTGTCTACATTTAAACTACAGTTGTCTTTCAGTTCCTCAAAAGTACCCACCTTTCCCACAACAGGGTCATTTCATGTTATTCCTTTTGTCAATATTATTCTTTCCTGTTCCTTGGCTCTCAGCACATAGGACTTTCCAATATACACATAGGAAATTGAATGTCTTATTAGCCACTCTCATAATAGCACATACATTCTTTTGTTATAGTCATTATAGTTGAAATTTTACTTTGAGTTGACTATATATTACTTTTTCATACTCTAAGATGGAGATATTAAAACTAAGATGTTATTACCTCATCATTTATATGAATCAGGGACAGAGAAGCAGCTTAATCAGGTGATTTTAACATATGACTGTCACATGGTTGCAGTCAGTGTGGCTTACAGCTGTATTCATGTAGTTTGACTGAAATAAAAAAAAATCGACACCCCCCCATGGAAGGCAGATGCAGAGGTAGGAGGAACTCTCTACATTACTGAAGGCACAACTCAGTGATAGAGCATTCCACAAGTCCCTCCAGGTTCAAGATGGTTCAACACCACAAAGACAAAGAAAGAAACTAACAAATCACATACAGGAGGCCTTTCCCCAATGTCCCAAGATCCTAGTGGCGTGGCAGCTGTTCTCCGCACAGTAAGCAATCTGAGAGACAGCATGGGAATTTTGATTGATTTATCAAAGTCACACATTTACACAAATATTTAATTAATTACACTGTTCAACCCAATTCAATATTAGAAGGGAACATACAAATGTAACAAGGAATATATTCCTGCAGAACATCAATCATGATGTGTTGATAAAAAAATTTTTTACAAGCTT
Source organism: Mus musculus (assembly GCF_000001635.26). Classification (NCBI taxonomy): domain Eukaryota; kingdom Metazoa; phylum Chordata; class Mammalia; order Rodentia; family Muridae; genus Mus; species Mus musculus. The sequence continues at coordinate 109,249,867 of NC_000068.7, forward strand.
CCATATTTGCCAATCTCTCACCAAACTTAGACTATTAAAATCCAAACTCACATCTTCAAAATATTCCTTTAATAATAAACTCTAGGACCTGGACTTGGGTGAAGACCTGGAAATGCCTTGTAATGTTGTACACCTGAATCATAACACCCACCCCCAAGACCATGGTAACCCATTTCCTGCCACTTCTGGCATTTTCTCTAAACCAATCTGGAGCTACTTTGTACCAATAAAACATCATTTCAAGACCAGCTACTCCAAGAGATAGCCTAAATATGCTAAAACAGTCTTTCAAAGAAAAAGCTACAAAATTGGTATATTCTCACATCATAATTTTGTCTTTATAGATTAATTTTAAACAATGCCCCTAGTGATTATACATTCTTTATGACATTTTTAAACTCATCGCCAATTCAATTTTTTAATTTGGTAGGACTTGAAAACTATAATTAAGTTCTATATGCATTATTATCCGAGTAAGTCTTCTCATTTGAATAAGAAGATGAGCACCGGGCTAAAACTGCAGCCTCTCCTCAAGGGTAACAACCCTTACGGATAAATATTAATGCAGAGCTTTGAGTCCAAGCAGATCGAAACAGGTGACTATACTTACCTCAGCAAAGACACAGAGTGGAATCTCTAGCTATCTGTCTCTTTATCCATCTATCATCTATTTATTTTTATGTATTTTTGTGTTTTTACATGCATGATGAGGAGTAAGTGACACGTGCCACTGCACATTTATGGAGGCCAGAGGAAAACTACATGAAACCGTTTCAATTCTTCTATCACTACATGGGTCTCAGAAATTGTACACAAGGCACTGGGCTTTTACAGAAAGTGCCAGTGGCCGCTGTGCCATCTTACCAGCACAATATAAAAGTTTTTAAGCTCTGACAGAAGTTTTCAGGATTCCCTTGAGAACAACCAACTCATGTATCACAGATTAAAGAAAACACTGGAATTTTCCAGATACCACACCAAAGTGAAAACTCAGATCCCTGGAAAACTTCTTTCTCAGGTAAATAAAAACTCAATTGTAATTTCTGAAGCTTTCACAGGATAACCTCCTATAATATAATATAATATAATATAATATAATATAATATAATATAATATAACTAGATGAGCTAGTAAAGATATGGCTCCAATGAAAAGCCTTTGCTTAGTCTGCATGAACCTGCATGTACAGCAAGGGAAAAAAGCATAAAACTAATTAACTGACATGATTATGTCAATTAATACATTGACATAATTGATTAATTTTTAAGAATGATAAAAGAAAATGCTATTTTCTAGTTATTTAACACAGGGTAATGTTCTAGTGTAAAGAACAAGTATAAATTGGATTTTGTGAGATATGTAATTTTTCTCACATAATAATATACATTTTAATATAGAAGAAAAGTAACTTAATAAGACATACCACCCATGCATATAATTGTGATATAATTACACAGAACAATTTAAATGAGTTATGTGACTAGTATTACAGTGTTCTATTTCAAGATTATATCTTTTTCTATGACCTTTACAGAATAAAAAAGAGGTTTCATTTTAACAACTCTGGCTTCTCTACTAGGAGATCCAAGAAGCATAACAATGCTTTTCAATGATCTCCATGGTGGGAGTATTTCTTCTAGGAAAGAGACTAAAACAAAATATACTTCACAGAGCCTGCACACTTAAGGAAATACTAATCTTTATTATACATTTTATTTTATAAATGAAGCCAAAAAGAGACCTTGCTTAAATCTGTAGATAAGTGACCAATTCTTTGAAATCAAGTGTCCTGCCCCATATTATAGAAGCCACCTAACTTAAATATTTAGCCCTCTTAGATACATTTTATAGTATTCATCTTATGAAGAGGTGATCTTTCAGATTGTTTCAGGTAACATGATGAAAAGGGTACCACTGAGATAATCTTTCAAACCAATATTTTTTTCAATTAGGCAATGATGATTCTATTAGATGTTTTAAGTGTGAAGCTACTGGAATGCTCTGTAGCTAATTCCAAGTACAGGTGGAAGGGATGAACTGATTTCACAAAATGTGACAAGCCCCCCCCCCATATATATGCCATGGCATATGAGCATGTGTGTGCACACATACAGGTATAATAAAATCTTCATTTTTAACATTTTTATCATAGGGGGCTGGAGAGATGGGTCAGTGGTTAGGAGCACCGACGACTGTTCCTCCTGAGTTCAATTCCCAGCAGCCACATGGTGGCTCACAACCATCTGTAATGGAATCTGATGCCCTCTTCTGCTGTGTCTGAAGACAGCTACAGTGTACTCATACCAATAAAATAAATAAATCTTTAAAAAAAAGTTTATCATATTTAAAAATGGCATGATCATTTTCACTGACTATATTAGGATCAGCACAGTTACTTGATTTTGCTTATGAACAAACATAAAAAAGCAATGATTTATGTTTTTATGCAACCAATTTATTTTTAGCAAGAAAAAAAGTAGAGAAATAAACATTCACATGGAAAATGTTAGGTTTTTGTGCCTGAATTTAAATGAAGGATAAATGCCTGGAAGTATAGAAAGAAAAGACAGGCTAATTAGTGAAAATAAAATTTATTCAGAAATTATACTGTTTACGAAATCTAATCAAGGATTCTCAACTACACCACTAATTTGTAGCATAACCAGGAAACCAGGAAACTCGCAGAAAGGTAACTGAGCACAAGAGGCAATGTAGACAAGTAGCTGGGAGGGAGAAAACTCTTAGTCCCTTGTGTCACACTCATTTTATGCAACTGTAGACTCCTTTATATTTAGGAGACTTTTTTGAAATATGGTTGCCATATGATTCTCAGCCTTACATTCCCATCACACAAGTCACTGCCAAACATAACCCTTCCCTCACAGCGCTAACCCACGCGGCACACTGGACCTTCCTTTATCTACCTCAGAAAAGCCCAACGGGGACATTAGGAAGATGTGTTTGGGCTCTGTGTAAGGAAAGAACCTGAGAATGCCACTGCTGCTTAATAGATGAGATAAAAGAATACTGGAAACCCTGGAAAGCACAAATGCACAGCCACAAATAAATGATCTAAATTCTGTATGATTTCTAATTTCTATTGATGAAGGAAATGGGAGCAAAAACAATTAAGTCTAAAGTCAAGCAGCATTATTCATAGTATGAAATGTATTTAATTCACATATAATGACAATATATGTTTATGGGCTATAATGTGATACTCATGAACATTATAGGACAGTAATTACTGTGCACATCAGGCAAATATCTACCAAGGTTATCTCTTTATTTCAAACCTTCAAGTCCCAAGCAAGAGAGCTGGCTCAGATAGGAATGGCACTTTCCATCAAGCCTCTCCACCTGAAGACTGAGTTTGATTCCAGAAACGGAAAAGAAAGAAAAATGGAACCAACTTCCACTATATAAATAGCATATAAAAATGGATATTTGACCAGGTCATTCATTCCTTACCTTTAAACTCTTCAAAGATTACTCATGGCTGCAAAGGAAGAGGCAAAAACAAAAGAGGAACAGCAAAAAAATAAATGGATAAAAATTTAAATTTCCCCATAAATGTGGAGGTGACTGGACAAATGCTAATATGCAAGAATATGGATTAAGTCACAAAATGAGTCAGCTATTACTTAGCTCTCACTAACTATATGGTGAGGAAAGGTACACAGATACATCCATCCCTGCATGTCTATCTAGATTAAATGCAATAAAAGCTAATGATATTTACTGATAATTAAAATACTAGATAGGAGTTGGTCCCTTCTGGAAATATTTCCATTTTTGCCATACTCCTGATTACACATTAAAGTCAATAAGGCCTCTAGATAGAATAGTGACAAGTCATCTCAATGGAACAAAATGTATTCAGTCAAAAGTCCTGGAAGAATAGGATGGTACATGACAAACTTGGTAATATGAGCACATACAGTCTACAAGAGAGAGCTGCCAATTCAAAGCAATACAAGGAAGGCACCTCAGACTCAATACTACTACTTTATTTGCCACAAGCAGCACATCTGCTGCTGCTGTTGCACAATGGTCTCAGTGAACCAGAAGGCAAAGTCTGTTCCCCAAAACACACACAAGAAGCACACAGAGAAGTAGAAAGTGCTTCAGGAAAGATATTCAGGACATTTATAAAATCTACGGTAAAACCTACAAATAATCTGTTGTCTTTCTAAAGGCCTTTAAGGAGGATATGGTTCCAAAGTTTTCATTTTCCATATTAAAAACTGAAATATGCACAAATGAAGTAACATTTTTAAAGGTTATATCAACAATAACAGTACAGAGATAAAAACCAAGTCAGATGACCATTTCCATTATTCTTCATGCCTCTTCATAAAATTTATATTAATAAAGTACCTAAGTCCTCAAAATAATAAAATAGTCATCCACAAATGAAATAGAGTTTTCTTGTATCTGTGAAAATTCAATTATATCGTATGATGTTTTGCTGATGCTGACACAGGAGAAAGGATGTTTTGCCGGGGCAGATCTATGAAAGGATGTTGAAGCGGATACTTAAAAGGATGTTCTGCTGAAGCAGACACAAGAGGGAATGCCGATGTGCAGATGTTTAGGAAGAATATAAATATGACCCCACAAACAGTGGGAGGAGGCACTGCCATTGGTTCACCTTGTTCCTACTTGCTCTGCCTTGCTAGTCCTCACTGACAGTGCTCTTGTACTGACTCGCCTTACATCATGTTTCTGATCTTTGCTTGTCGTGACTTCTGTTGTGATGTCTTAGAGAGTTACTCACCAAAGAACTTCTCGTGATATTCTGGCAACTACTGCCACTTCCTTGGACTCGTGATAATTGGTGGAGCCTCACAGTTTCTTCTGGACAAAACTGCCATTGGTGATTCATGAGTAGTGATTATCAAGTGGAGTGCAGCTGCTCACTTGGGTTGGTACTTTGTTAGAGGACTGGACTGCTGACAAGAAAGATTAGAATAGCCCCAAAGGACTATTTCTAAATGGGGCCACAACCTCCATTTCCTATTAACCTTTTTTTTCTCTACTACCTCAGGTGGGTGGTGGGCTAGAAGGGAGATTGAAGTTTACAAACCATTATTAAAGTAGGTATTTGGGGAAATCTTAGGCAACAAACAAGTATCGTTTTCAAGTACTGTATTTCTGATGCTCCTCATTTGACATAATTGTCATCTCTAACTTGAATAATATGCCTTTTATAATAATTACTTTTTCCAATTACTATTATTAGTATAGTAAACTGCATAGGAACTAGGAAGTTGAGTTTAAGAGTCAACTTGAAATAATCTCCAATCACTTGATATCCAAATTTCCTTCTCTGTTGCTGTAATAAATACCGTGATCAAATGCAACTTGGTGGGAATAGAGGGTAAAGGGTTTATTTTAGCTTATATTTTAACTCAAAGCCAAGTAAGAAATAGATACAGAGACCATAGAAGAACATTGCTGACTACTGTGTCACTATGTAGTTTGCTAAGCCAGAATGACCCACTCAGGAAAGGCTCTGGCAACAGCAGGCTAAGACTAATCAGCAGTGAGCTGGCCACTCCCACATCAAACACTAATTAAGAAAATGTCATCTCGTTGTGTGGACCTTCCATCAAATCAGATACTGGTTGGTTGCTCCTAAAAGTTTCATGCCACAATTGCACTTGCATACTTTGCAGACAGAATATCACTATAGATCAAAGAGGTTATGGTTGGTTTGGTATATACACTTCTTTGATTCTCTTTAGCTTGATCTGATTTTGTGGTATATCAAAGATGCTGGAATACAGAGGTGAATGCTCTCTGTAGGCACCAGAATTAGTTTTCAATGTTCAATGGGTTGTGTACATTTTGTCTTCATCAACAGACCCTGTCATCAGTTCCTGGAGAAAAATCTGGGCAACAGTCTGGGTTGTTTGTGTAGTGCATTCTGTAGAGCTGGATTTGTTGACAGATATTGCTTAAATCTAGTTTCATTATGAACTGTCTGATTTTTTTCCATCTATTGTGATTGAAGCGCTGTTGGATATGGTAGTGTAGGCTGATATCTATGGTCTCTGTTAGAATCTATAGAACATTTATTCAGGCCCTTCTGGCTTTTAGAGTCTCCATAGTGGAGTCAGATGTTAGTCTAGTAGGTCTGCCTTTATATGTTGCTTGGTCTTTTATCCTTGGAGCTTTAATATTCTTTGTTCTGTACATTACCTTTTTGGATTACTAAGTGCCAAGGGGACTTTCTTTTATGGTCCTGTCTAGTTGGTGTTCTGTATGCTTTTTTTTAAACTTGCTACATAATACCCTTCTTCAGTTTAGGGAAGGTTAGGGAAAATTTCTTCCATAATTTTAGTGAAGTTATTTTCTATGCTTTTGACCTGGGTTTCTTCTCCTTCCTCTATTCCTATTATTTTTAGATTTCATCTTTTCATGTTATCCCAGATTTTCTTACAAGGTGTATTGTGCCAGTTTTTTAGATTTAACATTTTAAGTGAGGTATCCATTTCTTCTATCTTGTCTCTTTCCTATCTTTTATATTCTATTAGTAAGGCTTGCTTCTGAGGTTCCTGTAAAAGTTCCATATTTTTCATTTCCAAATTTCCCTTAGCTTGGGTTTTCTCCATTAACTCTGTTTCTACTTTCAGGTTCATTTCCTTCCACTGTTTGTGTTTTCACAGATTTCTTTAAGGGGTTTATTTATTTCCTCTTTAAGGACCTTTATCATATTCATAAAGGTATCTTTCTTGTGCTTCTTCTGTGTTACAGTACTCAGGGTCTGCTGTGTTAGGATCACTGGGCTCTAGTGGAGATGTATTGCCTTGGCTGTTATTGTGTTTTTACTCTAGCATGTAAGCATCTGGCTTTAAAGGGATTGTAAATCTTTCAAGGTGTTTAATTCTGATCTTGTCTTTGTTGGATGAGTGTTTTTTCTATACAGTTCTCAGGAGACTGTGGTGTGCGTGTGTGTATGTGGCTTGGTAGGAAATTCTCCTGGGATCTTTCCAGATTTGGGCACTGGTGGTTCAGGTAAAATGTATTTTTAGGTATTTGAAGCAAAGACATAGGGATGGAGAAGATATGGACTAGGAGTGGAAAGGCTGGAAGGATCACAAAAGGAAGGAAAGCAGTGTGTTCAACCAGAATATGCTTAGTCTCCTGGGAACAGGGACAGACAGAGAGAGAAGGCTACAGCAGATGTTCTGCCACAGAGTTGAGGGTGAAAGTGGAGGATTAGCCTTGGAGAAATGGAGGGAGAAGACCTGCAGTTAGCCTACCTGCTTTACTAACAGAGTATGCCTGTTGGAGTTGAGGCTGAGATAAATCAATGAACAGGGTGAAAAAAGTTTAGAGCTGAAAATCTCTGTGGTCCACTGGAGAAGAGGGTAGACAGTAGGAAAGAGAGGCTACCATAGGTGATCAGCTACAAAGCTGCTGACAAGACTGGGAGATTGATTTTGGAGGAGCTGAGGGAGAAGTGAAGGTTTCCAATAAGCTAACCTCTGTCTCTGGTCAGAGTCAAGATCATCTTAACAATATTAATTCCAGTAGGAAGATTCACTCACTATAGGTAGCATCATTCCATACAGATATACTAGACTCAATGAAAAGAAATAGTGAACTAAGTGCTAGTATATGTCAGTTAATTCATTACATTCTGCTCCTGAATGGATAGAAGATGATTAGCTACTTCAGGTTTCTGCCATCTTGGCCTCTCTGTAATGATAAGCTGGAATTGTGAGCAAAATAAACCATCTTTCCCCTGTGTTGTTTTTCTCAGGGTATTTAGCAAAGCACTGGAGGAAAAAAAAAAAAAAAAAACTAAGACAGGGACCATTCTAACCTATTAAATTGTAAGCCCTAGAAAAAATTTAAATACATCTCACATAGTATATAAATTACTGGTTTCAAAATGGCATAGTCTTTATTCTGTCTGCCCATCTGTCTGTCTGTCTAGTTTTTTTAGACTAGGTCTAGGTCTCACTGTATTAATCAAGTTGGTGTCAAATTCCTAGCCTAAAGGAAGAGTTCATCACAAGGCTCCTGAGTACTGGCATGTTTTTTTAAATACCAAAAAAAGTATATGAATTCACAAACAACTGTCAACTTTAGCAACTTCTCCATGAACTCCAGATATAGATGGTCAAACTATGGGCAGAGTCTTTCATAGCAATATTCTGCAAAGAAAAAAGTCTTTTCAAATATAAAATCTTTTAGATAATGGTTATTCTCTAAATATTTGTTCAATCTTAGAGAGATGGATGAAGCTTTCCTTGAAAGTTCCCACAAAGAACTACCTTATGCAGGTTTGGCCCAGTACCAGAAGGACGTCTAACATGAAGGAACCTTAAATTCCCCTAACACCTTTAAACTACCAACCCTGCATCCAACCTTCCAACATGTGAATCCTACCAGAACATATCAAAATAGTAGTTAAGAGTAGCACATATTGAGTAAATTGGTGCAGCAATACCTCTCCTGGGCATATACCCAGAATAAGTTCCAACTGGTAATAAGAACACATGCTCCACTATGTTCATAGCAGCTTTATTTATAATAGCCAGAAGCTGGAAAGAACCCAGATGTCCCTCAACAAAAGAATGGATACAGAAAATGTGGTACATTTACACAATGGAGTACTACTCAGCTATTAAAAACAATGAATTTATGAAATTCTTGGACAAATGGATGTATCTGGAGGATATCATCCTTAGTGAGGTAACCCAATCACAAAAGAAGTCATTAGATATGTACTCAATAGATTTTTAAATCTAATCTTTGCAATACCATTAATGTAAAAATATAAAAGCCAAGTTTTCTGCCTTAGTTAAGACCGTAACATAAGAAAGGCCACATATAGCATTCACTGGAAGTTGGTATGCAAGGAGATGATTCCTTCTTCCCTATTAGGTAAGACATATAATTCACCCAGTAGGTAAGAAAAAGATATAATTAAGAAATCCCATTCATAACATAAGTGTCACTTAATTCAGACAAAACCCAGGGCAGGCCCTGAAAGGTGATGAGCTAATAGGATGAGCCTTAGCCCAAGGCAATACAGGAAGAAATTCATAAAAAGAAATGCTCCAAAACTGAAATAACGGACAAGAGATAGGATCTTTGTAAGAAGGTGTAGACGGAATGAACTCCCTGAGCACTTCCATTAGTCTGTCATATTTACTAGTAATAATGGTAACAATTAGATGGACCTATGCAGTAATAATCAATGTACATAAAATAATAGCAAGGTAAAACTTCTTTCAAATAAACTAAGATCACTTTACAGATACAGTATTAGATAAATGATATTAGTGCAGAAAGCAGTTGTTTTGAAGCTGGGAATGAAATTTCAATAACTGCACAAAAAAGAAGGGTTTATTATAAAACTTACTTTAGCATGCTAATTAGTAAGGGCAGTATAAATAAATTTTCTCTTTTCCCTGAGGTATTCATTCACAAAACCATGGTTGCACACAGCAAACATACTAGCTTGGGTCTCTTTCTTTTCTTCTTTTTTATTATTATTTTAATTTGTTTAATTTTTTTTACACTTCATATTTTACTCTCCCCCCCCACCAAGCACCCTCCAACTGTTCCACATCTGATAACTCCTCCCCAGCACCTGTCTCCATGTGGATGTTCCCACCCCCACCCCACCTGACCTCTAATTTCCCTGGGGCCTCCAGTCTCTTGAAGGTCAGTTGCATCATCTTTGAATGAACCCAGACCCTGCAGTCCTCTACTGTATGTGTGTTGGGGGACTCATATTAGCTGGTGTATGCTGTCTGTTTGGTGGTCCAGTGTTTGAGAGATCTTGGAAGTCCAGATTAATTGAGACTGCTGGTCCTCTGACAAGGTCGCCCTCCTTCTCAGCTTCTTTCAGCCTTCCCTAATTCAACAACAGGGGTCAGCTGTTTCTGTTATCTGTCTATTGGAACAATGGGTCAGAGTTGTGACTGTGGGATGGCAGCCCCATCGCTCACTTGATGTCCTGTCTTCCTGTTGGAGGTGGGCTCTATAAGTTCCCTTTCCCTACTGTTGGGCATTTTTTTCTAAGATTCCTCCCTTTGAGTCCTTAGAGTCTCTCACCTCCCAAGTCTCTGGTGCTTTCTGGAGGGTCGCCCCAACCTCCTATTTCCTGAAGTTGCCTGTTTCCATTCTTTCTGATGGCCCTCAGGTCTTCAGTCCTTTTCCCTCACCCAATACAAGATCAGGTTCCCCTCTACACCCCCCCACCCCGTCCACCACACACACTCCTATCCAATTAACCTCCCAGGTCCCTCCCTTCCTCCCCACTAGTGATTGCTTTCTTCTCTCTCCCAAGTGCAACTGAGGTGTCCTTACTTGGGCACTTCAGCTTGTTTACCTTTCTGAGATCTGTGGACTGTATCTTGGGTATTCTGTACTTTTTTTCATGGCAAATATCCACTTATTAGTGAATAGTAATGCTATCATTGATTCCATCTCATTCTAATTACTTTAAGAAACACCAACTACAAACACTATTGATATTTGAATTGGAGAACTAAGTGTTCAATACCTATAGGTGATAGCCCCCCACTGAATTCATAGTATAACTCCAAATCAAATCATTCCTTTAAGTAAAAGGTTCTAAGAAGAAATTTTAATTTTAGCAAAAGTTACTACTAATGGATGTTATTAAAATAAAATCAGAAAACATGTTACTAACTTCTATAAGTTTCAAGTCTACATTTAAGTTATAAATTCTAGGAAGTGGGCTAGGGATCTGAATAAATTGGCAAGCATTAGCTTAGCATGCATGAGGCCCTCTGTTAATCACCAGCACCACATAAGCCAGGCATGGCAGCACACACCTGTGATTTCAGCACTTCAGAGGTGAAGGCAGGAAGATCACCAGTTAAAAGTTCTCTCAGCTACACAATGGGTTCAATGACAGTCTGGGACATACAGCACTCTGTCTAAGTAAGTAAATGCATAGATAAATAAATCCCAGTGAAGAAGTTGATTAAGTTTTACTCATAAAAGTAATCAAGTATGTTGTTTAACTTATTTACTTCAGACCTTGTAAAAGCTAAATATGTGGTTTACCAGTTGTTCTGTAAGATTCTATTTTATCATTGATCAACTAGGATCAAAAATTTCATTTTCCTCCAAAAAATAAAATATTGGTTTCATATGAATGATTCAAAATATTAAAAGTTCATATTACTTTTTTAAAGAATGGGATAGAAGACTAAGTTTTAATTGCTTCATTATTTGTTCAACATTCTAATAGTAAAATTGACGACAGAACTATGATAGACAGGTACAAGAAAAATCAAAGAGGGTAACAGAGGTTCATGGAGTCGCTTCCTCTCTAAGTAGTAATAATCTATTCCTTCAAACCATCCTTTGAAAGGCCCTGGCCACACCACTCTTTTTGTCTTTATTTCTCACTCTGTTACAGTACAACTATACTGGTTTTTATATAACTTTCTTTAACCAATTTCTCATCCTTCTCTGTCACTACAAATAAAAGACTTTCTTAGGAGAGATCAGCTTAGAGTGAAGCCCTGAGAGATGCAGTGAGCTGACTAGTAAAGCAGTCCTAGAATTCTCTGTAAGGACTGTGAAAGGGCATCAAATGACTGTAGAGCCACACTGTCACATGCTCAGAAGGCTCGTAAGAGCTTCTCAATAGATATTAGGTCAAATTGGCTGTCTTAAATGAATAGGAACATGACACAGGTCCTAGAGATATTATAGGCTGACTATTAGAATTTAATGAGTAATACTCATAGTTGGGGAAAAAGGCATACTATGTCATCATATCAAACAGATATACTGAAATCCAACTCATACCACTTACTACTATACAGCTCAAAAGGAACAGAGGTACAGAAGGTGGTTGCTATCCTTTCTACAAGTCACATAATACTTTTTACTGTTACTTCTACAATTAGTACTAGTGAAAAGTACAGACAATAATATATGAATGTGCTGTGTAATAGTAACATCTTATAAGATACTATAATATTATTAATAATAGTCTTCACCACATATATTTGTCTTGAATGGAAAACATTCCATTTTTTATGAGTATGCTCAATATCCACAGTTTATACTGTGGATAAAAAAGTATAAAACTATTTTTCCTGGAAATTTAATCATAGAAATATAAAATGTAAAAGCCACAGAGCAGACAATCAGGACACACATAAAACAAATGCTTAAATAAGCATAACATACAATAACTTTTCAAATTCTGAAGATTATCTAAGCCAAACAGTTTTATGAATGACAGATAATAAGTAGCTACAAAAATGAATGTGAATACTTTCTGAAACAACATTGAGCAGGCAAAACAAAAATCTTTAACTGCATGGCATTTGTTTCACCTAAAGGAGAAAGCCACTAACAATCACAAAAGAAAAAAAGACAAAAAGGGTCCAGCGAACAATACAAGATGAGTCACTGTAAGACTCTGCAACTTTGTTCATTATAAAATGACAGTTTATGTATGCTACTTAAATCCCAGTGGTTTTGTTATGAGAAGGCAGTAGAAGAAAGTAAAGTAGAATGTTATGAAAACTCAAAAGGTCAAGATACACTTCCTACCACTCTTCACAAAAACAACATGGAACTCAAAACAGTGAGGAGAAGACCACTGGACCTTGCCTCGCTCGTGCAGGAGCTATGATTAGACTATTGATTAGCATCTAGTGCTGACCTACATAGAATAACAAGTCTCCAGGATGAACGTCTGTGAACAGAACAACCTCACCTGTTTCTTTCTTCTTTTCTAGTGGGCTTTCCATATAAAACAGACTTGTATTTTCTTATGAAAACTACTGAAACAGAAAGGGCCTTAAATAATTAAAACTCAGTACATATATCTGACTTTTAAATAGAGGGATATCACTTTTCTCAGTATCTATCTTTTATTCTGTTTGGATCAGTTATTTTTAAACAAATTTATTTTTAGAGCAATTTTGTATTCATAGCAAAATTAAAAGGATGCATTCTCTCTTCCCATAATGTACAGCTACCCTCAACGGCAGCCACAGATTAGTAAATCTATTACAAATGATGAAATTAACTGACATGTCTTTATCACATAAAAGCCACAGTTTACATTAGGATTACCTAATGTTTTCTAATTGGTCCCTATATTGAGTAACATGAACTTGAGATTCTTCTCTTCATTACAACACAATTACTTTTAGCACTGAATAATATTGCACTGTCTAGACTTGGCAGAGTATACTCCATACCTTACTGATGGGTATCTTTGTTCCTCACAATTTTTGTCAATTATGGATAAACATCATTGTGCAGATTTCTTTTTATTTTAACAAAATGATTTTAATTGGATAGTTTATGTATTTACATTTCAAATGCTATCCCCTTCCCCCCATCTCTGATCCCCCTCCTCCTGCTTCTATGAAGATGCTCCCACTCCCACCTGTCCACTCCTGTCTCCTGCCCTCAAATTCCCCTACACTGAGGCATCGAGCCTTCACAGGGCCAAAGGCCTCTCCTCCCTTTGATGCCCAACAAGGCCATCCTCTGCTACATATGCAGCTTGAGCCATGGGTCCCTCCGTGTGTACTCTTTGGTTGGTGGTTTAGACCTTGGGAGCACTGGGTGGGGGGTCTAGTTGGTTGATATTGTTGTTCTTCCTTCAGTCCTTCCCCTAACTATTGCATTTGGGGTCCATATGCTCAGTCTGATGGTTAGCTTCAAGCATCCTGATCTGTATCAGTAAAGCTCTGGCAGAGCCTCTCAGGAGACATCCATATCATGCTCCTGTCAACAAACACTTCTTGGCATCAGCAAGACTGGGTTTGGTGTCTGCATATAGGATGGATCCCCAGGTGGGGCAGTCTCTGGATGGCCTTTCCTTCAGTTCCTGCTCCACTCTTTGTCCTGGTATTTCCTCCCATGAGTATTTTATTCCCCTTTCTAAGAAGGACTGAAGCATCCACATTTTCGTCTCCCTTCTTCTTTAGCTTCATATGGTCTGTGAATTGTTTCTTGGGTATTCCAAGCTTTTGGGCTAATATCCACATCAGTGAGTATATAGCATGTGTGCCCTTTTGTAACTGGGTTACCTCATTCAAGATGATGTCAATTTGCCAATAGTGTCCTTTGCCTTACAGAAGCTTTGCAATTTTATGAGGTCCCATTTGTCCATTGCTGATCTTAAAGCATGAGCCACTGGTGTTCTGTTCAGGAAATTTTCCCATGTGCCTATGTATTCAAGGCTCTTTCCCACTTTCTTCTCTATTAAATTCAGTGTATCCAGTTTTATGTGGAGGTCCTTGATCCACTTACACTTGAGCTTTGTACAAGGAGATAAGAATGGATCGATTTGCATTCTTCTACATGCTGATCTCCAGTAGAACCAGCACCATCTGTTGAAAATGCTATCCTTTTCCACTGGATGGCTTTAGCTCCTTTGTCAAAGACCAAGTGACCATAGGTGTGTGGGTTCATTTCTGGGTTTTCAATTCGATTCCACTGATCTATCTGCCTACCTGTATTAATACCATGCAGTTTGTTTTTTGTTTTTTGGTTTTTTTTTTTTTTTTTTATCATGACTGCTTTGTAATACAGCTTGAGGTCAGGGATATTCCTCCAGAAGTTCTTTCATTGTTGAGAATAGTTTTCACTATCCTGGGTTTTTTGTTATTTCAAATGAATTTGCAAATTTTTCTATCTCTATGAAGAATTGAGTTGGAATTTTGATGGGGATTGCATTGAATCTGAAGATTCCTTTCCGCAAGATGGCCATTTTTATTATATTAATTTCATGAGCATGGGAGATCTTTCCATTTTCTGAGATCTTCAATTTCTTTCTTCAGAGACTTGAAGTTCTTGTCACACAGATCTTTCACTTGCTTGCTTAGAGTCACACCAAGGTATTTTATATTATTTGTGACTATTGTGAAGGGTGTCCTTTCCCTATGTAGCCATGCCTTTATTTTTTTGAGCAAAATTCCAATAAGAGTGGCTGACCAGCCAGGCATGGTGGCACACGCCTTTAATCCCAGCACTTGGGAGGCAGAGGCAGGCGGATTTCTGAGTTCAAGGCCAGCTTGGTATACAAAGTGAGTTCTAGGACAGCCAAGGCTATACAGAGAAACCCTGTCTTGAAAAACAAACAAACAAAACAAAACAAAAAAGAGTGGCTGACCAGTGAACTGTACAGCAAGAGTAGGACTGGATTTGTAAGAAACTGCCCAACTCTCTTCACTATGACTGTCTCGGTGCCTTTCCAAAGCATTGAAGCTCCTGATCCTCCCCATCCCAGCAGCAGTTAGTACTTCAAATGCTTGTGCACAATGGAGTCTCACTATTGTTTCAGTCTGCTTTTCCCTGAAGGCATAGAGCCTAGGTTCCCTTGTCTCTATGGTGACTTGGATGAGATACACACTGAGCTCTTAGACGCTTCCCTTGCTAAGTTTTAAGGGTATCTTGCATGGTTTAGGGAACAGTTTTTAGCATAGGTATCTTTTGTACTTTGCCCTAGTCTATGGCTTTGCTTTTCATTTCTTGGCAGCTTCTTTTATGGAGAAGAAATTATAATTTTAATCAGATCCAAATGATCAACTCCTTTTTTCATTGCCCACGCCTTTGGTGTTATATCTAAACAGTAATTGCTAAGTCCAAAGTTAATTGATATTTAAGGAATAAATCATACATTTTATTTTACACTAAAGAAGAGAAATTATTATAAACCATCATATTGTGGTTGTGTAAACCCTATATAAGATGTAATTTTAAGTTATGTTTTGGTTGTCAACTTGACTAAAATACAAAAATAGAGGGCACACTAGTGAGGTATTTTTTGCTAAATATGAAGTAGGAAGATCCACTTCTAATCAGATCTTGAGTTGGGAAGGCACACCTTTAATATGGGCTACGACTTCTTCTGGAATCCTATCTAAAGACAGACATAGAAGGAAGTTTTGCTCTTTGCCTGCTTGTCCTGGCATTGCTAGGAAGTCCACTCCTTCACTGGCATTAGAGTTTACTTCTTTGGGATTCCAGAGTCTACTGAAGAGCAGCTGAGACATCCAGTCTCATGTACTGAACCACTGCTAGATTCTTGGACTTTTCCTTCATAGACAGCCATTGTTAAATCAGCTGGCCTGCAGCTTATAAGTCACTAAATAAAACCTCTTTCTTTATATAGAGAGATTCATTCTGTAAGTCTGTTACTCTACAGAACCCTAAAACATTTTCCTTCTATTTAATTCTTTATCCTGAGAGTGTATAACCAACACCAACTTTTCATACATAGACCAACTATGTTTACAGATGTGACCACTGGTATAACAAGACAGTTAGGTGGGGGTAATCAAACACTCTATAAATTCTTTTGAAACCTGCTCTAGAGAGTTACTCATATCTGGCACTGTAAAAATGTCTACAATCCATGGCTAGTGATATCAAACTCTATAGAAGTAAACCTATTGACGTTGCTTTTTTAACATGTACGGCTGCAGCCTTATTAAAGAGACTTCTTATTGCAGTCAGTATTGATTAATTCAAAGACACATTACTGCTCAATGTGTTCAGCCATTTATGGAACTCCTGTAGCAACAGCCCCTACACAAGTTTGGTACATTACACAACAATGAGCTGAAAGAGTATAAGAGCTGGTGGGTGGGGAGGAATGGTGTTAAATGCTGTCCTGGCAACAGGACATTGCTGCCTTACACATGAGTTCAGAGCAGGAGTGATTATTTACAAAGGATCGAATCAGTTCAAAATTCCAATTTGGAATGGGGAGGGGCTTCCGAAGCCCCAACCCTAGCTGAGGAGTTGTTGGCAGTAGAAAACTGTTGGGAATGGGAGAGCCACATAGCCCTCTGGATGAACCCAACAAGGATAATAAGGTCCAAGTGAGAATTAGCTGGAAAGGTGCTGGGTATGATCAAAATGCACTCTATACATATATGAAATAATTTAAAAATAAACTGAACATGAAAAAGTAAATAAACACTAACACTGTAAGCATGGCCTAGTAGCTCACTTAACTATAAACATATAAATAAATTTATAGAGAGACAAATAGACGCATAGAGAGAGAGATGACTGAATAAAATCTGAAGATTACAAAAATATTTTTCTATATCAATTTTTACATTTCTTATAATCAAAATAAACTTTTACCAAATATTATAAATATTAATATAAATTACTATTAGTAGATACATTCATTAAATAATAAATGTAGTAGTTTTACCGACTACAGAAAAATGTAAACTTAGCACTGGACACTATACACTCACAGGAGAAGTTTCTACACTGCTAGTTTTGGGGGGAAAATATAAAACTAAGGAATAAACACTATTACTGATAGACTATAATTTTACAATGAAGAATATATTTGCCAAAAGGACCAAATATAAAATACAATATTTTATTATCTTTCTTGGGTGTTTTTGATTATTGTTGATGCCCTTGAAGACTTTAACAGAATAAAAACTGTTTCTTGCATCCCTGTAAATACTGCCTCCCTGAAAAAGGGATTAGCATCCCAAGTAACAGAGAAGAAAAAAAGTGTAATACCACAAAACACACAACTAATGAACACAAAACTAATCATGAAAATATTCTAATGAGATTTAAAAATATTTTAAGGAATTCTTTAGAAGCACTCATAGAATAAATATGCAAAATAACATAAAACCCACAAAAGTAAAATTAATGAAACAATTATTTTTATTTGTATTTTCAAAACTAATGAAAAACAACCATCTATTTCTAGAAACTACAAAACAACGTGGAGACAACAGTGCTTATTACAAAAGTATAATTTGCTTTAAAAGTCTTCTATTTAACCATGCCACTATCCTCAAGTCAAGCGTGTTAACTCCATCAGAGAGTAGGCTCAGGACTGACTGTCTGCTGAAAACTTGCCGGCGCAGCCCAGCTGCTCTATTACAGAGCTGTATCTGATGTCCAAGGTGAACACTATTTTGTTGGCCCTTTTAGAATGTAGTATCAAAATAGGCAAAGCAAGTTCTTCACAAATTTATGGAAAAAAAATGAAGAACGGGATTATTGTGTAACATGAAGCCCAATGACTGCAATGTCTTCAGAGTCTAGTGTGTAAACAAGAAAGCCAACTAGGTTCAATCAACATCATAAATTATCATTATAACTATACTTAAACATTCATCCCCACCTACAATATAAGGCAGGCACCCTATAGGCACTAGGAATGCAAAAAAAAAAAAAAAAGACATTGTCCTTGATTTGAATGAGCTTTTCATATTGTGGCAATCATAATATAACATAAAGCATTTCTTCACTTTGAAATAGGAAAGATTCTGAGAGACGGCTACTGCCTATAATCTCAGGAGGATATGTCAGAAGGAATACCTCAATGCCAGCCAAAACTACAGCTGGAGGCCAGCCTGGGCTACATAAAGCAATACCATATTTGAAAAGAAGAGAGAGAGAAGGGAGGGAGGGAGGGAGGGAAGGGAGGGAGGGAGGGAGAAAGGAATGGCGAGGAGGAAGAAGGGAAGAAGGAAGGGAGGGAGGGAGAGAAGATAGTCCCTAGCTTTTCCAAGACACTTGGCAGAGGTTAACTAAAAGTCTTATATTTTGAAATATGATCAAGATATTCCACAAAAGACACAGGGAAAAGCAAGAGGATGGCCAGACTCAGAAAGCACTACTGTGTGGAACAACTGGATTCCAGTAGGTATAAACCCTGGGAAGTGCAGACAACTGTACACACCATGACACCAGGCAGTCAGCTTGAAATGGGGAGCAGGAACTGCACAGATATCTATAACCTCAAAGTTCAGAGCTGTTCTTAGAAGGTTACAGCTAACCTTTACTCCGCGAGCCAGGAGAGACAACCACCTGCACAGCAGCAGCAGCAGTGTCACACTCAGAAAACAATCCGCCGGGCGGTGGTGGTGCACACCTTTAATCCCAGCACTTGGGAGGCAGAGACAGGTGGATTTCTGAGTTCAGGGCCAGCCTGGTCTACAAAGTGAGTTCCAGGGCAGCCAAGACTATACAGAGAAACCCTGTCTCGAAAAACCAAAAAAAAAAAAAAGAAAAAGAAAACAATCCAATACATTAGCCACTTAATGTGCTACATGAGATTTTTAAGACAAAAACCTTCTTCAAAGGTAGATGCAATGAGGAAAAGAAATGCCCTAGAGAAGCTACATTTAGGGGGGGGGGAGAACGATGAAATTTCTAACTCCTGATAGTTGTTCTATCTAAAATGCAGCTTTCTAAAGAAAACAGAAGTGCAGCCGCCGGCCTGGCTGCACCACTGTCCTTGTCCTCTAAGAATGAGCAACTGTAAGAACCCAGGGGTAAACAAAACAAGCTCCTTCTTGCTGTCACAGCCTTCGGTACTTGAAGGAAAAGCATCTGGGCATTTTTCTCTGTGATGTTTATTTTCCATTTAAAGTGGAAGATTCTCAAATGAAAGATTGCTAATAATTTAAACATACTACACGAAAAGGAATGAAATTTTAGTGACCAATTATGGGACTGGGGAATTCTAGAGGTTCATCTGAATGGCACAGTGGTTGTCTGACATTCAGTCAGAACAGAACAGACTAGTGTTTAGTACTGTGGTCATGCAGTTATGAATACATGTTCATTATCAATAAAATGAAAAACTTAACAGTTAGTACCATAACTTTAGCAAATCCAGTAATTATAAAAATTGCTATGAAATTTTATAACATAAATGGATAGTTGAAATTGTGAAATAATTATAAATTAACCTTGTATTCTTAGCAGTTCATCATATCCTGTTCTTGCCAGTTCAGGTGGCCTTGTTTCTGCTTCCTCTCCAGACTTCCCCCAGTTATTTGATCAGACAAGTGTGCCACACAAAGGCTGAAATTCTATAAAAGCCAGAGAAGCTATCTTAGCACTAAGGAACACTATTCTTCTTACTGCGTCACATTTGTCCTCTGCTTTGCCTTTAGCCATCCATGTAAAACATCATTAGGGAAACAAATAAGTAGCAATCCTTGGGCTAAGCACCAGATATGCAACAGCAACCAAGTCATGTTATCCAAGACTTCCCAGAGCTCAGTGTACTAGGAAAGTGCTATGATTTATAGACAAAGCTTGGTGTTTAAGACATCATCTCGGGTGGATTCAGCTAGAGATGGAATTATACCATGAGGTTGCTGACTCCATCTATTGAGTCCCTCTACTGATGATTGCAGTACAAGGAAGTGGAACTTATATCTAGAAATGTTACTGGAGACATGCATTTGAAAAGTCTATCTTCTCTCCACCCTGACCATGTCTCTTATAAATTATTACTCTGACAGAAGTCATAGGTTCCAAACCAAATCAACACTAGTACTATGCAGACTTATAAGTACCTAATAACCTCTAGATTATTATCATCTCATAAAGTAGGTAAGACAGTACTATTTCCAGATTTGAAATAATGAAAAAATTGATCAATAAAGCCTAGACTAAGACATCTCTGAAACCAGAAAAAAAGTCTTAGGTAACTACTATATTCTTACAAAAAGCAGTGGGGAGAGTGATTCCTTCCAGAGTGTCATGCCTTGGGGTTGACTCTCAGAATCAAATAGATGAATAATTAAAATAGACAAAACAAAACCTGGACAAAACTGTGACTCATTTGGCTATTCTGAAATTCCTAAGCAGTGGAAGAAAAGTAGTTCTCACCTTAAAATTCAAACTTATAGATATATTCATTGTATTTGCAATGCTAGCTAGACTTCTGAGCAAATTTCCAAAATCATTGGCTTCTTAGGGTCAGTACCTTCTAAACATTAGGTAAATAAATGTGACATCCCCCTCGACTTCACTTAAAACAAAATGCTTTCATTAGTTCCTGTTACGACCAAAAGTTTCATCTCTAAATTCGCCATTGAAGGAGGTGTGGGCAATAATAATTAAGTAGGTGCAAGGTACAAGTGAATGCATGACTCACAGTTTGCAAAGTCAAATCATCTGGGGAGAAGGCTCAGGAAGGAGAGGAGCAAATAATGGATTCTGGATGAAATGGAGACCTTTCCTGTCCAAGGCCTGTCACCACTCCTTTATTACTTGAGGATTAAGGGAATAGTGAATAAAGCTGCCTGCCAGACAGCTCAAAAAGTAAAAATAACATTATCTCTATGTGTGCCTCACTTGAAATTTTTCAGAAATAACATTCATAAAATTAAACTTTCTATTAAAAGTTCCTGGAATATCAGACTGGAATCAGGAGAATGGAAATGTCAAAATCAACCAGGATTACAGTTTTCACAAGAATCTGAACAGAACGAAACAACAGTGTGGGTCAGGCTGTAGAATCACCTATATTTATTCCTCTAGGTTTCAGAAAAAAAAGCAAATATAGTACAGACTTACTAGGCGAGTCAGCAGGGTTTCTTTTGCTTCTTTTCTACTCTATGAGTAAGCACCCAATAACTGTTAGGTACTCACAGGAGAGTTCAGCAAACTGACAAGATGTGCTTTCATTACTGAGGTCCAGAAATCAATCAGAAGCCTCGCACACATAGTGCTGCCTTATCTTTCTCTTATGTGTGTGTTGCAACAAAGACAACATATATATTTCAATATGCTTTAAGTATATTTAGAATCCTGTCTCACCCCTTTTTCTACAATGATTCATAACATGTACCTTAACATGGGATTTGTTATCTTTCCATTATCAATCTCTACAAGAAAATTTCATTCAATGAGGCTTTATTCAGCCAAAAGTTCCAGCCTTTGTGAACATACTTATATCTACATCTATGTGTATTTAGAGTTCCTTCCGAGTTACAGTACTCACCTAAAAGCCTTGCACACATCAACTGTTCATAAAATCCAGACAAACTAAGTTAATTATATATTCTCTGGATGAAGTAAAAAATGCTTTAATGATAAAACAAATACATGATGAGAAACATTCTATTGCTCTAGTTTACTTGATCTAGCTTGTAGAAATCTCTAGGGAAAAAACTACACATACATATAATCCATATATATATATATGGATGAATAGTCCAAGCTAGAGATAATTCTAGAATCCTTGCTCTTAACAAATAATCAACATGTCTCCTATCACTATTACTGTTCTTACTGACCTGGCCTCAAACTCACAGAGATCCACCTGGCTTTCTTCCCACATCCTGGGATTAACAGAGTAAGTCACTATGTCCAACCTTAGGAATTACTTGCAAAATAAAAGAACTAACTCAGAAATTATATATATATAATATGTATGGATATAATATATATATATATATATAATTTTTGAAGTTAATACATAAGAAAACATCAGTATTATGAGATGACATTTGAAGAAAAATTTTCTTTTTTAATAAATTAATTTATTTTTTTACACTCCATATTTTATTCCCACCCACCCACCCTTTGACTGTTCCACATCTCATGCCTCCTCCCCAACCCCCATCTCCTCGTGGATGTCCCCATCCCTGACCCTACATGACCTCTAATTTCCCTGGGGCCTCCAGTCTCTTGAGGGTTAGGTGTATTATCTGTGAATGAAAACAGACCCAGCAGTCCTCTACTGTATGTGTGTTGGGGGCCTCATATCAGCTGGTCTCTGCTACCTGTTTGGTGGTGAGTGTTTGAGAGATTTTGGGGGTCCAGACTGATTGAGATGGCTGGTCCTCCTACAGAGTCGCCCTTCTCCTCAGCTTCTTCAGCCTTCCCTAATTAAACAACAGAAGTCAGCAGCTGCTTCTGTCCATTGGTTGGGGGCAAATATCTGCATCTGCCCAGCCATTAAGTAGAATGAGAAAACCCCATGCTAGCCTATTCTTCTCATCCCATCTAAGGCATGAGTTATCTTTTTGTCGAGTGTTTCCATATTATATAGTCTATCTATTGTCAATTGTTTATCAGTTGCACTCTCTTTCAGTGCTGCTTGAGATTAAGAATCCTGTGATGTACTAAATAATGGCCTCTAAATTCAAGAACTGTGAAGGTGGCGATTCAGACATACCAAAGTGAAGTTAAAAAAAATTAAGTGAAGGGGTAAAAAATCATGACTTAAAAATAAAAGAATATAACTGACAGCTGAAGTTATAGTAAGATTTATTAGTTATCAAACACTATGTATATTATTATATATGTTATATACTGTATATTATATGTGTATATTATAATGTTGTATATTAAATATTATTTACACAATATCCATCTTTCCAATCATATATAGAGTCTTGAAACATATCTTCTGCAAAATGATGCCATTATTACACACTCCTACACACACAGGAACACAGATACAGAGAGATACAAAGAGAGAGAGACAGAAAGAACAAACACTAGACATCTAATTTATTGCTCAAGGGTTCATATGTTAGGAGCCGATTCTCTGGTGTAGTAATGTTGAGAGATCTTTACTGCTTCACAGCCTGTCATAGTAGGAACATTAGGGTCACTAAGAGCACTTTCAGAAGGAAATGATGTACTTCTTGCATGAGACTTTGCTATAAATGAGTAAGACTGGCCTGTCCTCATGGTCTAGTTCCCATTTCCCAGTTCAGTGTCTGTTTGTCTCTATCTGTCTGTCTGTCTGTCTGTCTCTCTCTCTCTCTCTCTGTCTCTCTCCCCTCTATAATGTTATGCACCACCATATAATACAGACAAGGAAGTCCCCACTATAGCAACTGCCAATGTATTTGGATGTTCAGCCTCAAAAACTTGAGCCACGCAAGTCTCATTTCTTTACAAATTACCAAGCTTTGGATATTTTATGATAGAAACACACAATTGGTTTTGAATTCCTTAATGTTTCTGAATAACAAAGACGGGTATTGGACATTTTAGAGCTAAGAAAACAGAAACATGAATTTACATGCCCATCTTGTTTCTAATAACTACTAAAAATATAAAATTCTTTTAAAAACTGTTCTGGAATTGAGTTTTCACGCTTAACTTCTCAGCAAGTGTAAATTCTTCTGACACCTGTTATTTGGTAGAATTAATCAACTCAGATTAAATAATTTCTCAGGTTCTCTAAACTGCCAATCATGAAAGCAGTCTATCTATATGAGTATACAAATAAGAGAATTGAAATTATAGGTTCACTCAAAATCTGGTGTTCATAAAACTCACATCAACAACAACCACAAAATAGTAAATAACAGAAGCATAACCAAAGACCTATGGCTAAACAAAACATAGTATACCCATACCATGGAACAACCTGCACTCAAAGAAAAACAAAGGGGGGCTGTGGTTGTAGCTCAGTAAGAGAGCACTGCTAAATATGGGGACCCTCTGGAATTGATGCCGAAAACCACACACACACACACACACATATATATATATACACACATACATATATATACACACATGCATACATACATATATAGGGATAAAAGGAAAAAAGCACATGCTACAACACAAGTAATCTTTAATACATATTAAGTAAAAGAATGTAAGCACAAACTAAAGAACATCCAATCATATACCTTTAAAAGGTGAATTTTATGAATTTTATGATAAGTGAATTGCAACTCAATAAAAAAGTAAAACAATTTTAGAAAATCAACTCACCTGTCCCTTTTGTGGTGCCAAGCAATGAACAACTTGATCCACCATTACTGGGATATGTAATTTAGCCATGGCTTCCAACTCTTTCTCTTCAGAGCTGTAGACCTTCTGAGGGCCGCACAGAGCTGTCCCTTCCACAGCTTTAGATTCAGTATGCAGTGCCACTGCAGTGTGGATTGTGTGGGGACAGACATCCAAATTAGATGCACCAGAATCCACAAAGTGTGAAAACAGTCTATTATATGTTCTGTAAAAATATGGATATCGAAGCATTTTGTAGGTCAAGAAATCTAGAAGAAAAAGTTAAAATATGATGATTTTTGGTTTCTAATTCTTTTAAAATTTAAGACTAATCTAAGAGAGTGAATCTGACTGAGTTCCTGCCATGAAACAAGAAACCTAAGTGAACAGGCAAACATAATTAAGTGTAATTTCTCAATGATCAAAGTGGCTACAACTACAATTCCAGAACTTCAGCATCTAAAGCAGGAGGAATGTCTGAGGATGCCAACCTGAACTACCAAAATTAATGAGCTAATTAATTAAATAAATTCAATTTTATGGTCCCGTTACAAATTCTAAAACCATCAATTTTCATCCCACATCAATATGAAAATTAGTAACTCATTTTCTGCAATATATTTTTTAAACTTAATTAGTTCTAAAGAGTAGGTCAGCAACTTTAAAATATTAATTTAAAAAGTAACTTCAGTCTATGGGCCTAGGACCCAAGCTCATCCAATGTTGTCTGAAAGGTAAGCTAGATCACTACAGGGACTATAAGTGCTTTCTGTTGGGTTTGGATCACCCTATATTTCATGTTGTTTTATTTAGTGTTCTCCCAGTGCTAACTTAACATATTCACTTTAGTTCTGAGATAGATTGACCTTGGAAAAGAATGAACATAGGCACTCAGACAAGAAAGTATGATCACTTTGTGAAAATCTTGCAGATTTCCAACACAGTCTCTGACAAGACTACCTCAGCACACACAAAATTAAGTTACAACTTAACAAACACTCAACTGGGCAGGTTTGGATATTTATTTCTTTTTTCCCCCTTGGAGTGCTGAAGATCAAATCCAGTTTATTCATATACATACACAATCAAACCCTAAGATACATTTTCAACCCTTGTTTGAGACAAGTCTTGCTATGAAACCCAGGATAATCTCGAATTTGATATCTGCTTCAGCCTTCTAATACTACAACTAAAGCCATGTGCCAAAAACACCTTGCTATCCTTGGGCACCTCATAGCTACCAGTTTGGATCGGTTTGTCTTCTGTGTGTGTGGTTTTGCTTGTTGATTGGTTTTCAGTCCACTAAGTTCACTCTATCTCTAAGCTACTTCCCAGGTCCTGACTTTCAAATGTATACTCCCTGTGGCCTAAGACGAAGCAAACCTGTAATAAAGCCTTTGGAGCTCTCAAATGCTCTCATTTTCTTCTACAATTTGAAATTCTTCTAAATGTACAGGGAGAAAGGGATACTTACATAAACATATTAACATAAAAAAAATGAAACCATCTATGTTTTGTCCAGTTAGCTGAAATGATTACATTTCAGACTTCACAAATTAAAGGTTTGTATCAATCCAGTCTGACTGACCACCCCCCATCCATGTTTTCAAAATACTTGAAGAAACAAATCCCATATAAATGTCTACCTTTCCTTTTGCAAAAGACAGTAGTAATTTTAGAGCTGGGAATAGTGGCAGATGCCTGTAAATCCCAGTACTCAGGAGGCAGAGGCAGGCAGATGTCTGTGAGTTCAAGGCCACCCTGATCTAGAAAGCCTGTCCCAGGGCAACCAGAGCTGTCCTGAAAAGCAACAACAAAGTTAGTCATGTGAGAAGCTAAATCAGAACTGAATACAAATATATGTGAAATATGTTATACAGACAGAACATGAATAAGATGTTTCCTTAAGGATAACACATCAAATTTGTCTTAGAAATAATCTGCTGAATGATGTGACAATGAAAAATAGTGACAATGGGGAGGTGGCAAAAAAAAAAAAACTAGAGATAAAACTCTAAAGGGAATTTCTAGATCTTAAGCATCAACAAATTTAAAAAAATGGTTAATTACTCTTTAAGTTCTCCAGATAAATTACAAAACTCAAGTACAACTACCCTTTATTTTAATTTTTCAAAATAATTGTCATTTTTTTATTCAGGTGTAAGTGCCAACAAATCTAAACAATATTCTTTGTGCCTCGCTTGATCATTATCACAATTCTTGGAGTTAAACATAATTATTCCTATATTACACATTGAAGAAACTAAATAGCTTGCCACATAGTCAGAGCCATAACTGTAACTGTAATGCAAGAGGCTTATCTTCAGAGCCTGAAATCTTTTATCTTCAGTGTTACAAACATAACCTAATGGAAGTATTTAATGTAACCATGCAATTTAAAGGTACAGTACATAAACTATGTGTATATATAGTATCTCTTGAATTATATTGTTAATGGAAACAGTCTCCTATACCTTGGAATTATACCTAAGTAGAGTTTATACCTAAGTAGAATTATACCTAAGTAAGGGCACACAGTATTTAGGCAAAATAATAGAATCTGGAATAAACAAGCTATACTCTATGCCCAGTTTTAATAACTGATTTTTATATTTGGGGCTACACAAGAATGCAAGTACCCACAGAGGCCAAAGGCATTGTGTCTCCTCCACCCCACCCCCACACCCCCACACCCCCAGCTACAGTTACAGGCAGCGGTAAGTAGGATGATGTGGGTGCTGAGAACTGAACTCAGGGTCCCAGCAGAACACAAGTAACCACTGAGCTGGCCCTTGTGCAGATTTGACTTTTGTTTTTGTTTTGTTTTTGTTTTTTTTTTTTATTTGTTTGTTTGGGTTTTTTTTTTTTTTTTGGAAGCACTGCTGCCAATAAAAACCTCAAAACAATGTGAGGGTAAAGCAATAAAAATGGACAACAAATTGTTTCTACTGGCATTTTATTCTTTACTGTACTCAAATTTCATGTATTTAACTACATTCAAGATTAAGTATATATGTATATAGATATACATATATATGTGTGTGTGTGTGTGTGTGTGTGTGTATATATATATATATATATAGCTTGTAACCCAGGTAAACATGGAGAAGGGGTTACAAATAGTTGATTATTTATATATAGTTTTTAGATTATTTGTAGTAACCCTCCTTGTTGGGATCGTGCCGTAAAAAAATCTTTTGAGTTCAAACTGTAAAGGAAATTCCTTCTTTGTAGCCCAGTCTACTACCAAAAAAAGCAGATCTCTCCGCAATCTTGTGAGCTTGTTTAATTTACTGCCAGTCAGTAAACCTGGCCTCTAAAGCAGATGCACTGTTACTGGGTCATTTAGCTTTTCTACATGGGCAAGGTTCCCTGAAGTCCTGGAAACCACAAAATTGGCCATGTTCAATTGTGGGAACACAAACAGGAGCCATATAAATAGAACTTCCTTCAGGATGCTAACAATTACTATTAGTCCCGAGAGGAAAAGTTACAAATCTAATTTTAAAGCTAGAAACGCGACCTAGGGGGCTGGAGGCGGGGGCTAAGGCGGGGAGGGGGGGGTGGAAAAGGGAGGATGCGCCCCTTAGTCAAAGGATCTCAGCCTTCCCTGGCCAATCTTAAAAGTGAAGGGTGGGAAAGCTGGGGTTCTCCAAAGCCAGGCCGGCAGTACACCGGAGGGGACGGGGGAGGGGCTTATTTCCTCACAGGCGGGGGATTCACTCCCCACAACCTCAACACCAAAAGTGCCCTGTCTCCAACCCTGAACTAGGGACTTCTCCTCACCTGAGGCAACAAAAACAACAAAAAAAGTTGGGCCGGCCGCGATGCTAAAACGCAGAAGAACCTGTTTGCGTACACCTAAGTCCCGAGTGGGGGAAACTTGTAAGAACGGACAGACGGCCCTCGTCCTTCCGTCGGAGCAACTGAAGTGTGTCTGCCTTTAGTTCCGCTGCTCCCAGCACCTACTTTGAAAGGGTGTTGTGGGTCAGGGGTTTCCAAAAGATCATCCTGGAAAAACAAGATCTCACTTTTAAGGGTTTTGGGGGGTTTTATTTTGTTTGTTTGTTTGTTTGTTTGTTTGTTTGCTTGCTTTAAGAATTGTTTTGATGTCTGGCGAAAGTTTAAATGTAACTTTCAATTTTCTGTCTACTATAAAATAATGGCTCCATGCATCATCCAATTTCTAACCAAAGGTGGAAATTTCAACCTTCTTAACCCTGTACTTTTGGGAAGTTCCGGTCCCCTACCCCGACTCTTTAATTTTGTTAAAAAGCATGAGGTTCTCTCGTCCTGTTATTACTTCTGCCAAATTCATGAGTTGACAACTGCACAATAATAGTATTGGTTGTATTGTTAAAACCTCTCTGTTTTAACCAAATGTATGATTCCTGGAGAGTATGGATCTCATTAGTGGAACCCTGCTATCAAGCAAGTGCAATGCAGAAGTGAAATTAAATGGGTAGTATTGGGATTACATGTGGCGACACTTGTAACACTAAGAAGCCTATATAGTGTGAATGTCAAAACAAGACAAAGATGGAATGTACATGCCTACTTAGTCATTTACCAATATAATTTTTCAAGATAACAAGATAAACATATTTTCAAACTAAATTAAAATATATTATAGTCACTTGACCTAGAAAGTATTTTAAAAACAAATGGCTAATTTTGACTTGGTTTCTTTTACAAGAGAAATACTTCCCTATAAAAGTTTTTCTAACACTTCAGTTTTCTCCTAATAAAATCAAAACAATATGTTTATATCTTATAGTCTGTTTTGAGAATAAAGTAAGGTAATGTTTAAGGGGTTAAAAATATGCCTGAGACACCAAAGGTCAAGCACTATATATGGAAAGAATATTTAAAACAAAATGAACTCTCCTCATTTTTTTTTTTCGAGACAGGGTTTCTCTGTGTAGCCTTGGCTATCCTGGAACTCACCCTGTAGAGCAGGCAGGCCTTGAACTCAGAAATCTGCCTGCCTCTGCCTCCCAAGTGCTGGGATTAAAGGCGTGTGCCACCACTGCCTTGCAAACTCTCCTCATTTTTATTACCAAACCAATGTCACAAAAATGATGATGGCATTAGTTGGTACATATACTATAATAAGAAATAAGTAGTCACTTTATTGACGCACTCTCCAGGGCTCAGAAAAAATTCATAAAACAAAGAATAATGTATAATTTGCAACTCTCCTGATTTTCTTCAGTAGATTTAAGACATAATCATAATCTATGGGATTTCAACGTAAAAATGTGACTAATAGTACTCTGCACTGCTGGGTGTGGTGGCCTATGCCTTTAATCTCAGCACACAGGAAGCAGAAGCAAGAAGATCTCTATATGTTCCAGCCCATTTGTGTCTACATGGCAAGTTCCAGGCCAGCCATGACTACTGGGCAAGACCTTGTTTAAAAATATAAAATAGATTAGATAGATAGATAGATAGATAGACAATAGACAGACACATGCATAAATCCTCTGCCCTGTAACATCCTATTTTTACAGAAATCTAAACTCCAGGAGGGAAGGGATGCTGACTTCAGTGTGTACTAATATGCTCCTAAAATCTGCAAGTAAGAGTTGCTTACTAAATAGAGTCATATAAACAATAACAATGTAATTCAGATCGTACTACTAAATTTTTCTAAAGGGTTGAGAATGTCAACTGATAAAAGGCTTGCCTAGCCAACAATACAAATATAAAATACCCTGCCAATTTTTTAATATTCCCTATGTTTTTAATGCATTTTTCTTTCTAATGTATACATTCAGAAATAATGCAATCTGAAACAAGAAGCCCATGATCCAATAATGTGACTAGGCCAATATATTTAAGTGATTTTTAGTTTGTAAGGTCATACTTGGAGCATGTTAAATGCTGGCAAATAGCAAATATTTTCGCAAATACCAAATATTTTTAATCAGTAATAACGGGAGCAGGCCAGGAAACCCTGACAAAAGAAGACTTGGGACTTGTAATTAATTCACATGGAGGCACCATACCTTCCAAAGCCTGAGTCCTAATCCTTGGGAACTTGACTAATCAGAAAGGGAAAAAGGACAAAATAACCCAGGCCCTTTTACAGGCCCGCAGACTCCGCCTCTCCCCCTAAGAGAAACATCACCCAAAGCCCAGGGCACCCCAGACCCTAGGACTGTGGCAATACTAAATATCCCAGGTGGCTGCTTCCCACCTGCACCGCCGCCCGAGCTCCGCCCACCTCCGTCACGGCTGCCGGAAACGACCGCGCGCGTTGCCACGGCGACGCCCAGGAAAGTAACTTCTCCTCCGGCATCTGAGGCCCAGCCTCTGGCGCCAAACTGCGAGTCGCTCAGGAAAACGTCTGACGTGCTGACGTCATCCGAACGGCAGCCAATGAGATGGATAGCTGGGGAAGCTGGCTTGGGTTTGAATTTGTGGCTGTGTTTGGAGCGCCTGGAAGCCAACTCTGCCAAGTTGTGACGGTCACTTCTTGTAGGTGAGTGAGGTGGGCGCTGTGTCTGGGGACGCGTGGGTTGATTCGAGGGTCGCCGGAGTGGAGGATCCGGTGTCAGGCGACAAATTAGCTTTCGGCGGGCGATGCAGGTCGAGGGTCCCCTCGGTATTGCGGCTTGGAAAGACCCGGAGCTACCGAGTGTGCATGACAAGGCGAGCCTTTCTCAGCACCGAGGTTCTAGGCTTCGCCACTGAACCCCGAGGGGAAGCTGGTCCCTTTCTCAGACTTAAACTGAGGACGCTCACAGTTCAGCCTCCTAGAGCGTGAGGTTCCTTCCGGATTCCAAATTCAGAGTGTCCTGCTTGGGCTGCACATGGGAGTGTGCGACTTCTGGGCTTTACTTCATGGGAGGAGCTTTTGTGCAGAGAGGCTGTCAGGTCAGTCTGGAGCCCAGTTGTAGCCTCAAGCAAAACCGGCCCTGACTGCTCACCTGTGATGCTGAAGGTCACGGAAAAAAAGAAACAAAGACAAAAAAGTGCCAGGAGGCCAGAAAGCAGCCTCTAATCCTGCAGTTTCTGCAGCCTTTTCAGCAGGAGCTCATTTGCCTTGCCTAGTACAAAAAAAGCCAATGCTGACTGTTGCTCATTATAATATGAATGGGGATTACTGGAGTAGAACTAATTTTGTTGGTGACATCAGTCCACTTTGTCCAGTTCCTACCTTGGGTTTTGGAAGGTTTTCTTGACCTTTGATGTTAGAGAATATGAATCCCACAGAGCTAATAAATAGTACTTGCTATTGAATTCAGTGTATGAAAAGAACTATTTCAGTCAGCAGGAATGATTTGCCTTGAGAGGTATTCTCATTGAACCAGTATTTACAGATATTTAAGATTTTTTTATTTTAAAGAGCATTTTGTCCCACTGTAGTTATACTTTTCAATAGACACTATAAATTGACTATGCTGTTAATGCTATGAAAGGCAATAGAAAAACAATTGGCCCACCACCAATACTGATAATCTTCCCTCGTGTTAGTAAGGCAGTCAAATCAGTGACTGACAGAAAGGTTTAAGCCAGATAGAAACTGTAAATGAGGCAAGGTCCCTGTTCTAAACCATGTCGAATCAGAATTTTCTACCTGAGTTGGGAATAATTCGTAGCTATGTCATTGTGCTTCTATACACCTGTTTGGAAGCATTTTCTTTTTCTCAGTCATGAGATTTGGATTTGTAGCTGGGTCCGCTTTCTGTCATATTAGTAATAACATTTGGAAACATTACTAAGTTCCTCCGTATGTGAGGCAACCTTGCATAGTTATTATGCGCGTTGAATGACTTGGGTATGAAGTGTCTGCCATGGTTCCTGGCAGAGAGTAACTCATGTGAGCATCACTGTTACCACCATACTGACCTGGGGAAAGCCTTTCAATCATATTCATTAAGAATACTTACTG
Organism: Mus musculus; assembly: GCF_000001635.26. Taxonomy (NCBI): domain Eukaryota; kingdom Metazoa; phylum Chordata; class Mammalia; order Rodentia; family Muridae; genus Mus; species Mus musculus. The sequence goes on from NC_000068.7 coordinate 109,282,307, forward strand.
TATGGTATCAGAAAAACAAAAGGAAAAAAACCAAGTTACATTTCATAATTCACTCCTTCCAGGAAAAACACAGAGGTGAGCAGTGATGGGGAGTGGGGTAATAGATTCTAATCCAAACATACCAACTAAATAACAATTCACAGGAAGGGGAGTGCATGTTGGCAGACTATTAATTTATTGCTGCAGTCATTACGTGATATATGTATAATGACAGTGTATATCTAGAATGTGTAGAATCCTTAATGCCACCTAAGTATTTTTATTTTTTTTAAAGGAAGTATATAATTTTAATTTTTATGTAGAAAATTCTCAGGGCCTATACATGAGTAAATTACCTTTTGGATTCTATGTATTTTTATATACTTTTATTAATTTAATTATTATTTATATTTGAGAACTGTATAGGTTTAAAATAATAATCCTATTTGCCGTCATTTCAGCATTCTTTTTCTTCTTATATTTCCTAACATATAGATTAATCATACAATTTTGTAGCAGGAAAGGCTCTTAAATACCATTTGCTCTTTAGTTTGAATATTGCCAGTTAGAGCCCCTTCATCATCCTCTTTTATACTCAGTCTTTCAGGAATGGATCAATAGTCTACTGTAATCTATAGACTTACTTTATTCCCACCAAAAAAAATCTTACCACTGGCTCTTTTGTTTCTTCTTTAACAGCATACCATTTAAGATGGAATATGACTTAATTGATCAGGGTCTATACTGTTCTCAAAGCATTGTCCAAAAAGAATTTGCAAATCTTCATCCTATTCCACAGATAACAATTATCTGTTTCATATTAAACATGGTCTTTGTACTTGATATAGAATCAACTAGATACCAGACTTTTAGCCATGTTTGAAAAAGAAAACATCACTTTAATGTAGGAGAAGGGAATCTTTGCTTTCTGGTGCCCTAGCTAAAGAACAAAGAGGAATAGGAAATAAGATCAATCTTAAAATCTGTAGCAGGTTGAGACACAAAGTTACACTTGACATTGTACTTCTTAAAACTCCTTTAAGAGACTGTCAAAATTTCTTCTCAAGTATCACTTGAATCCTTACTGCATTTTAAAATAACTATAGAAAGTTCCAATTAGCTTTAAACTCTTTAATCCTCATTAACTATTTTAAAAGCTTGGTCCCATCCTTATTCTAATTTTATCGTTTTAAACAATGAAAGATTGACCATAATTTTAAAGAATCATACATCTTTCCTACTCTCTAAAGTCAAGAAAATGAATAAACCATCTTTCCTCCATGCTAGTGTCGGAACCTAAGACTTGTGCCCTCCCACAGAGCTCCACTCACAGTCCAATTTTCTTATTAGAATACCTACAGCAGACAGAATAATCAAAATGTAAAAACCAGGCACTGTGACACATCTGTAGTTTCAGCTACTGAGGAGGCTGAGGGAGGTCAGATTAAACCCAGGTACTGAAGACCAGCATCTGTAACACTGAGACTATCAACACAATGAGATATACATGTAACATGTCTTTAATTTTTGTTTGAGTATTTCATACATGTTTACAATATGTTTTGATCAACTTTACCTGTAACTTCCTCCCATATCCCCATCATTTTTGCTCAAAACTTTTCATGTGCTTTTTCAAAATAACCCGAGTCCAGAAGTTTATGTGTGAATATACATTTAAATTTATTACATTTTATTTTCTATGTGTGTTTTATGTGTCTGTGGGCATATGCATAACTGTATGTGGAGATCTGCTGACAAGTTATAGGAAGCAATTCTATCACGTGAATCCCAGGAATGTACCTTTATCCATTAGGCCATGACACTGGTTCCAGAAATATATTTCTTAAAGGTAAAAAATATTTCAGATAAAATTACATCCAGGCATTTGAAACTAAGCACTTATAAAAGAAATAAATGATTGAATTAAATTCACCATGCCAACAACTCACCTTCAGTCTGCACAAGCTTATTGCTCTCTCCGACTTTTGGACTGGCCACCTGAAACACACACCCATGGCCAGCAAGGTGGCTCGGCAGATAAAGGCACTTGATGCCAAACCTGATGATTTGAATTCAATACTCAGAATCTACATGAAAGAAAAGTCAACTCCTGCAGTTTGTCCTTACTTGCGTGGAGTTCTTTGTGTAGGAGTGAGCCTGTATTCATTCTGCAGGTGATGTTTAGGGAGTCATGTTGGCTAGGCTTTGTGGTTTTAGCCTCTCATATTCCTAGGAGACAGTCTACTGCACACTCCCTGATTCTTGGGCCCTAATAATTTCCCACCATTTCTTCCTCTGATTGCTGGGCCTTCAGTGTGTTAGTTCTATAGATGTAGCCATTGGGACTGTCTCCATTACTCTACTTTTAGATTGCCTGTAATGTTTTATAATGGTAGTCATCTGTGCAAAGAGATTGCTGTGTGTATAAGATATTTACAATGTATTAGGGGTTATTCTCGGTTAATAAAATGATTGTAGGTTCTCCTCCAAGATCCCTGGGTAGTTGGTTAGGTTTTCAATATCAGGCATGATCTCTCTCTTGTTAGTCAGGCTATTGCATAGTATCTTATCTGTACACATCCTAGGACCAACTAGTTAAGCGTTTTATTCAGAGCTTGTGCCTCAGTTACTTAATCCCTATATTTGAAAATATTAAATCGAACAGACCAAATACCATCTTAACATTTTTCATTAGCCTTTTTTTTAATGAAAATGGATCTCAAAATCTTTACATAGTAACTTTATCATCTTTAAATCTTTACTCAATTGTTGGTATTTCCTGCTCTTTGTTGTTGTTAACTAACAGATAATAATGGAATATGTTTGTCGAATACAATATGACATTTGGCATCTCCATTGTCAACTGAGCAAATTGATATAAGGAATATATCCATCCCCTCATATGTATTTCTTTCCCCCCCTTTTTTATTTAATGTTTTTCATAAAATATATATTTTATTTATTCACTTTGCATCCCAACTGCCCTCCTTCTGTATCATCTCTCCTCTCGTTTCAGTCCCACCCTTAAAATTTCCTCTCCCCATTATCCCCTTCTCAGAGAAGGGAAAACCCACCCATCCCGCCTTGGGTACTACCCAACCCTGGGATATCCAGTCACAGCAGGTAGTTCAGTTAGGGGAAGGGGATCCAATGGCATGGAACAGAATCAGAGACAACCTCCTTTCCAATAGTTATGGGATCCACATCTGCTACAAATGTGTAACAGGCCTAAGTCCAGCCCCTGCATGCTCTTTGGGTGGTGGTTCACTCTCTGGGAGCCCCTGTGGGCCCAGGATAGTTGACTCTGTATGTAGGTCATCTTGTGGTGTCCTTGACCCCTCCAGCTCACTCTATTCTATCCCCAACTCTTCTACAAGATTCTGATGTTTAGCTATGGGTCTCTGTGCATCTGTTTCCATCAGCTGTTGAATGAAACCTCTCAGGAGATGATTATGCTAGGCTCCTGTCTGCAAGCATAGCAGAGTTATCATTAATAGTGTCAGGGGTTGGCTCTATACATGGGTTATGTCTCAAGTTGGGCCAGTCATTGGTTGGCTGTTCCCTCAATCTCTGCTCCTTCTTCATCTTTGTGCATCTTATAGGTGGGACAAATTTAGGGTTGATGTTTTGTGAATGGGTTGATGTCCCCCCTCCCTCCATGGAAGTTCTATTAGTTACATGAGGTGGCCACTTCTGTCTTTATATCGCCCACCCCAGTAGGATCTCAGCTAGGGCCATAGACTCCGGGAACCTCCCCATCCCTGATCTTCAGCTACTCTCAGAGATATGTCTCAGCAATTGCTGTTCTCACTCCTAGCTCTCTCTCTTCCACATTCCCTCTCCCCATATCTGATCCCCATTTCAGCTCCCCTCCCCACCACCTCTCCCAGCCAGTTCCCTCCATCCATTCACCTCAAACTATTTTGTTTTCCCTTCTGAGTGAGACTTATCCCTTTGTGATGAGAATATTGAGAACTGCTTTCAGCATAGACTCTAGTAAGGACATAGTTTAGTAGTATTTCTTTGCCTATTTTCAGTGGTACAGGCTGATCCTATAACTTGAATGGTGTCAGCAAAGACGCTTGATAGGGCACCAGAGACAAGAATCTTGAATTCATGGGCTCTACACAAACCAGGTCTCTTGCAGAAATACTCTGGTACACTACTAATTGGAGACAGGGATGGCAAGGACTGGACCTCCCACCATCAGCTCACAGACTGGAAGCCAGTGGTGTTGATGTGACATCACATTATCTCAGCTCAAGCTCTCTGCAGGGATGTTTTGTTTTCTTTGGTTTCCCTTTTTCTTTTCTTTTTTTTTCTTACTTACTTTCTTTCTTTTTTTTTTCCTCCAAACAAGGTCTGTATACCTCTAGTTGCCTGGAACTTACTGTGCCTATCAGTCTGGCCTCAAATTCACTAAGATCTACCTGTCTGTGCCTCCCAAATTCTGGGAGTAAAAGTGCACCATATACCCAACTGTTTCTTGAGGGTTGCCTAGAGCTCACAGCTATCCTTCTTACTCAGCCTTTTAAGTGTGAGAATTATTCCAGAAGATTAAGGAGTTTGCTATGAGATGGTGTCTCCTAACAATGTCAGCCACACCAGTAATGTCTCACATCATGACTGCCTAACATGAACTGAACAAGGACACAACTGTAGACATGCTTATGTAGTCAGGGGGAAGACCACAAGACCTTGGCCCTTCACAAAGAAATATGGACAACTAAGGAATGCTTCGAGAGGGAGGAATTATTCCTATTTAAATGTTTGAGGAATGGAGATATAACAGTGTATGTGCTTGTACATGCACATTTTGCAGAAGTGGAAGTGTCATAGCTTCTGGATTCTAAATTGTTTCGTGGATAGTTGAACTTTTCAAACTGTTAGTCTGTATCAGTTTCCTTTTTCTCTTGAGCACACTTTATGCATTTACTGATGTTCTTTAAATTTTTGTGTCATTGAGATATCAGAGAGTAGGACCTCTGAATAAATGAATAATGTATACTGTTTCTCTCCTCTTTAGATATGTGCTAGCTAGTGGCTTTTACATCAGTGTTAACACAATGTATCTCTGACATGCTAGAGAGTCCAGCCCAGGTGCATCACTTTCCACTGCCAGGAGACCTACAAACAAGCTTGCTTTTACTTAAAGGGGTTTCCAAGCTAAAACTCCGGTTATTATGCTGATACATTTCAGAAAGATTCTTTCCTGCTCATTTCTATGATCCAACCAAAAAGCTGTTAGAGCCTTGCGAAAATCAGATCATAAACAGCATTTGTATTTGAGTTTAAGCTTGATTAATATTTCAAGACTTTCTTATTTACCATGGTTTTGTGTATGTGTGTACCATCTTCGGGGGTGTTTTAAGTTTATAGGTCTACATGTATATACATTTCTCCCAGTAATACATTTGCTAGGTGGATGGAACATAAAAATTACCTTTTAAATGAACATTACATGCCAGTTTTAAGTAAAACCAATAGTGACTTTTTCCTTTTTAATTTCAGGAAAATTCCCAGGTATTCATGTAACAGGAATTGAGGTAACTAAGAATGTCTGGCACTGAAGAAGACTTATGTCACCGCATGAAAGTAGTTGTCCGTGTACGTCCTGAGAACACAAAAGAAAAGGCGGTGCAGTTCTGTAAAGTGGTTCATGTAGTGGATAAACATATACTCAGTTTTGATCCGAAACAAGAAGAAATCAGTTTTTTTCACAGAAAGAAAACTACAAATTTTGATATTACTAAAAGGCAAAATAAAGATCTGAAGTTTGTATTTGATGCTGTCTTTGATGAAACTTCAACTCAAATGGAAGTTTTTGAACACACAACCAAGCCAATCCTTCATAGTTTTCTGAATGGATACAATTGCACAGGTAATTGTTTCAGTTTGAAATGTCATTTTTCCATCTAGCTTCAGTTTTATTTTTGGAGGGATATATACTTTGTTGTAAATGTTGTATATGTAAATACAGTCAAATTCCTGGTGTATATATTCCAGCAGTTTTGAGATTTCAGCAGATTGGATTGAAGAGTTCTGTTTCTTTGAAACGTTGTAACCATCTATGGCTTATCTTTATGGAACTTTATCTTCCCAGGGCATTGCCATTACCCTACACTTTTCAGTTTAATATTAAGCTGTGTGCTTCTGAAAATTGATGCCAGATCTTTCACCGTTTGTACTGACAAGTATATTCACTGTTGATCTTGAACAGCCTGCAATTTCTGAACACTTTCCTTAGTATTGTTAAAGCCTGCGAATTTTGTACTGTTTAAGCCGGTCTTCAGACCAAGAAGCATTTCCCATACCTTAAAGAAGCTTTAATTACTCTTTCTGAAAAGATCTGTTAATTTGGTAGTTATAGTAATAACATACTAGTTTCTTGTTTTTATAATTGCCCATTTTTATGGCATTTTCTACAGCACATTCCTGACTGTAACTGTTTCACTAAGACTGTCTTACTCACTTTTGTCACTCACTTGATTTTTGATCAAGAAAAAAATGATGTTTATTGGTCAGAACTGCTGATTCTCACTAATATCCAGATGTTCTTTCTTTCATAAAACTTCCTAGAGATGTCTTCTCCCTTTGGCTTAAAAGATAAAAAAAAGGTTCTGTTATACTGTTTCTTTGGTTTCTCTTTGGCTTTATATATTTAGCTGTCTGCAGGCTTTCATAAGCTCACCAGCTTAATTCATTTCAAAAACTATTTTATCAGTTATTAGTATATGAGAATCAGGTTACTGAATATGGTATTAAGAGTTTGTACATGAACTGGATTTCTTAATCTGAAGAAATTATGACTTCTATGTGTATTGGATAGAATTGTGGAAATAAATAATTTGACAGGAACAACGTTTAAAGAATAATTTTATAAATCACCTTGTGAATTCATTCAATGAGTATATCTGTTTTAAGTTATTTTCTAAAGCACAGATTACACTGCCTACCTTGGTAGAGGCAGTGCTGTAGGGATGAATATGGGTGTCATTTCCTTTTTTATTGGGGGGTGGGGGTGGGGACGGGGTTTCTCTGCGTAGCCCTGGCTGTCCTGGATCTCACTTTGTAGACCAGGCTGGCCTCGAACTCAGAAATCCGCCTGCCTCTGCCTCTCAGGTGCTGGGATTAAAGGCGTGCGCCACCACTGCCTGGCCTGGATGTCATTTTCTGATAGCAAATAAGAGGGGTAGATGTTTCTGCCTGTGATAATGTAGGAGACACAAAATAACATTAGTTCTAAGTAGGAGCAGGTGCTGCCTTTGATAGCGTTCCAATTTGAAGTTAGTTACTGTTCAGGATATCTACTTAGAACAAACCACTAGAGGGGATTTACTAATGCTATGTTTTAAAATGAGTGTTAATCTCAAACCTTTTATTAAAAATTCAGTATTTGCATATGGTGCCACTGGATCTGGGAAAACTCACACAATGCTAGGATCAGCTGCTGAACCTGGGGTCATGTACCTGACAATGCTGGACCTTTTCAAATGCATCGATGAGATTAAAGAAGAGAAAGAGTGTAGCACTGCCGTGTCATACCTGGAGGTAAGTTCGACTCTCCTTAACACTAATTACTGTCTTAGAAAACTCAATTACAAGAGTCCGTTAAAATTATTTTATACAGGAATCTTCTTATGAATGTTTTCAATCATTAAAATTCCTATTCACATGCATTTTTCATATACCTCACTCTTACATTAATCTAATTTCAAATTCTAGAGACATAGCAAAAATAGTATATATAGAGAACTTCCAGATAGCCTTAAGGTGCCTTATATGTAAACGTTTTGCATCTCCTATTCACTGTCTCTGTTGTATGTGCATTTATTCCTCAGAACTATTTAGGTTATAAATTTGTTGAACCATGTAATTTTTTAAACAATCACTGTTTATCAAAAACAGAAAATTAACAGTGATCATCGATGTCTAATCTATGAACCTTAATGCAATTTTGCTAATTATATTATTTATGTCTTTCCCTGAAAGCATTGCATTTCATGAATGATATTCACTTGCATGCTTTTGGTCTCCTTTAATGAGCAGTTTCTGTTTTCTTTATATTTTATGGCACTGCCATAAAATCCTCAGTTTGTCTTGTCTCTGTGAGACTTGGTTTAAGTGCTGGGGGATGCACCACAGAAGTAGTACTGAATACTTAAGACTTCATATCAAGTCATTTATGTAGTTGGTTGGTCCCGTTATTGGCAGTGTTAACTTTTATAAATTTCATTATGCTAGAATTTGCAGGGTTTGCTGATGTTTCTTTACTTTTTAGTGTGTGGGTAAGTGCAGGCGTTGGAGTGGAGATGGGAAGATCTTTCAGGAGTTGGTTCTATATTCAGACCTTTTTAAAGCAGGAACTTGATTATTTTGTCTGCACTGCATATACTTGAAAGCCTGCTTCCTACCTCCCCTTTGGAGCGCTGACATGACGCGTGCACACCAATGCATCTGGTGCTCTTTTATTACTATTCAGTTTTCATTCAATATACTTTATATTTCATATCCCACAAGTCCTCCCGGGTCTCTCCTCTCCCTGCCCACCATCTTCATGTTCTTTCTCTCTTTAAAAAGAGAAAAAAGCCACTAAAAACTGGAGTACAAATTATTCCTGAGCATAGCCCTCCTCTAGAGAGTAGTCACTAGATACCCAGTGTCACTCCATTGACGGAAGTGACTTTCCTGTCCCATGGCTATCATTTGTGGATAGCTTCTTGTGTACAGGTGAACCTTTGTGTCCACTTGCTCAGCTAAATGCTGAGATTTTTATCTGCTTTGGGCTAATACAGGTCTTATGAATACTGTCCGAACTCATATGTACACCTGTCCTGTTGTGTCTACAAAATGCAGTTTTCTGCACTTCTGGCTCTTAGAGTCGTTCCCTCTTCCCTGAACCTTGTGGAGGCTGAGATAAAGACATCCTGTTTAGAGCTCTGCAGGCTCCAACTCAGGTCATCAAGCTTTCTTGTTGTACTTTGTTCCGTCTTAAATACTCGTGGGGACATCCAGGCTCGAACTCATGATCTTTCTGCCTTAGCTTTCTTTATGTTGGGATTATAGAAGTGTGTCAGCAAACTCACATTTGTGATCACTTTTGTGTGCTCAGATTATGAATACCTGATAAGCCAAAGTTCTTTTGTGCTGCCTCTTGTAGACAGTAAAAGCTTCAATACTTACTCTGCTGTTAATTTTGTAACCATGGACAAATACTCTGGGTCTTAGTCGCTCCACAATTTAGATGAGAGGGATTATTCCTATTGTTTGTTAGACTGGAGTTGAAAGATTAATGACATAAGTACATGTTTCTGACTGGGTTTTATTTAACGTTTAGTCTCTATAATTGGTTTATTTTGCAGAAACAAGGAAGCCAGCTTATCTTTATTTTGTTACAGTTACCAAGTTAGAGATTAGTGGGTGAGAATAATAATTCCAACTAAAATTGTCAGTTGGTTTTTCTGTTTGTCTCCCCCCACCCCAACCCCCCAAGAAAGGGTTTCTCTGTGTAGTCCTGGCTGTCCTGGAACTCACTTTGTGGACCAAGCTGGCCTTGAACTCAGAAATCTGCCTGCCTCTGCCTCCCAAGTGCTGGGATTAAAGGTGTGCACCACCACGCCCGGCCAAAATTGTCAGTTGTTAACTAAGTGATCACAATCTGTTCTGCAGTTGTGTGTGAGATAATCAGTTATTTTGACATCACTGTTACTGTGGTTTTTCTTTCTGTCTGTCTTTCTGTCTTCCTTTTCTTTCTTCCTGTCTGTCTGTCTGTCTTCCAGGTATATAATGAACAGATCCGTGACCTCTTGACAAACTCAGGACCACTTGCTGTCCGGGAAGATTCCCAAAAAGGAGTGGTTGTTCAGGGTCTTACTCTACACCAGGTACGTTTATGCATGTCTCTTCTTTCTTTTGAAGAGTAAGTCTGCAGGTTTCAGTTCTGCCAGCTATTAGTTTGACTCTGCTGTGTCTGAAAACGAAACTAATAAAATTTAAGACTAAAGTGAATTACAAAGGATCTAAAGCCCTGAGTGACTATCCAGGGTCACAGTGACGCTAGCAAAATAGAGATCAGAGCTGGGGATAGCCTCATTCTACTGCCTCTTACTGAATAGTCATGTTACAGTGTTCTTATGAAATAGTTGAGGGGTATTTTTCCATTTAACTCTTACTGAAAATTTATTATTCTTTTAAATACATTTGTATATTATCTTAGAGACTAGATTTTACCTCCTACTCCTTAGCCCCAAGTACTAAACAAATCCTGTATAGTCAACATTTAATAGGAAATAATTCAGAGAAAACATTTTCTTTTACCTTTAAAACTATCATTTGAGCCGGGCGTGGTGGCGCACGCCTTTAATCCCAGCACTCGGGAGGCAGAGGCAGGCAGATTTCTGAGTTCGAGGCCAGCCTGGTCTACAGAGTGAGTTCCAGGACAGCCAGGGCTACAGAGAAACCCTGTCTCAAAAAACAAAAAAAAAAAACAAAAAAACAAAAAAACAAAAAACTATCATTTGTTCAATAAGCTTACCGAGGGTCTGGGATGTAGCTCTCTGTATTTGAACACCTCCCTAGTATTTATCAGGCCTTGGGCTTGATTTTCCCTGGCACTTAAATAAAGGTTAGTTGGAATTTTTAAAGATAGATTACTAAATACTTCTTTTTTCTATTTGAACCCCTAGCCTAAATCTTCAGAGGAAATATTACAGCTACTAGACAATGGAAACAAAAACAGGACCCAGCATCCCACTGACGTGAATGCAGTGTCTTCTCGTTCCCATGCTGTTTTCCAGGTAACAGGCCTTTACTTTAGGCTGTGACTGTTAAGTTGTCAATTACAATAAAGGCAAGCTCATGAGTAGTTTTCATATGTGGCCATAAAGTCTCATAGACATCTGTTCCTCAGCACTTCCATTGCTTCGTTCGCAACTTTGTTTGCTGTTTTACTTTGTTTTAAGACATAATCTCATTAAGATGAGCAGGTTGGCTTTGAGATCATTAAGTAGCAATGCCCAGGCTTGATTTTTGTTCTTGTTCCTTTTACCCCAGTGTCCTGAGTAGTTGGGATTACAAGCACTATAACCCCTTGCCTAGGAAAGCCAAGGTCATTAGTGTGAGACTATTCCTTATACTACTAAATTGTCACCCCAGCCCACTTTGCTCTTAAAAGTACTTAAACATCAAAAATATTTAAAATTGATATGATTTTATGTCGCATACATGGGGTTTTACTTTCAACACTTGAAGAATTTCTTGAACATAGAGAATATATCAAATAGGAGTAACAAAGAAGAAATGAAAGATACTGACCATGTAATCAACTACATTCCTTAAGAATTATTCAGCTGAGACAGTACTATCCTGGTTATTCATGTAGAGCTGTATTTTAAATTACATAGCAAAGTACTGTAGGGAATCAGTGCTCTCCTCCCATCACAGTTGGGTCGGGAATCTTGACTCAGTCTTCAAGCCTTGTGGTAAGCTCTTTGACCATGTCACTAGCCTGTGTAATCCATCTTATCAGAAAGATACAGTTAAAGCATTCATATCTAAGGTAGTTAAATCATTCAGATAGTGTCCGTTCAGTAGTTGTATCTTTTCTCTCCCACTGACATTTTCTTCATCAATAGTTTTCAGAGAAGTGTTTATGGCAGTGAGATTTCTCTAGAATGTATTGGATCTTTCTTATGTCTTCACCTCTTTTCCTCCTATCATGTTAAAGTCTACAAAGCAACTGAAGATGGTTACATAAGGAGTTGAGGAGGGAGCTCAGTTGCTAAAATGCTTGCCTAATATACATAAGCACTGATTTCAGTCTTCAGCACAATTCAGTTGGGCACAGTGGCTAAAACCTGTACGTCTGATTGGTGTTCCGGGGTAGAGAGGTTCTGAATTTCAAGGTCGCTTTTGACTAGCAAGCTCATGGCCACATGACCATCTGTCTCAAAAATGTTGAGTGGATTATACATTCCTGGACAGCTGAAATTCTTGAAATGATCAAATTGTTAATGAACAGTTTATTTTCACACACAGCGCTGGAAGTTTTGGTCTGGTGTCAGCTGGCCTTATTGCTTTTGGGCCTGTAGTGAGGCAGCACATCATTGAAGGGGGATGTTGCATACCTTATAACCTGGATGGAAAAATAGATAGGAATAGAGATGAGCTAAGACCCTATTCTTTCCTTGAAGGAAATACCCATGGCCCAAAGACTTCCCACTTGTTTTCCTCTTTGTTCTTTGTGAAGTATAAGAGATACCAGAGTCTTAGCATATCATATGTCTAGGTTGATCTTCAAACTTCTGGACTCATGTGATCCATCACACACATATACCCTTGCCTGAAAGTAGCTTGTACTATACATAGACCTATTGGGTTTTCATCTAGAAATCACCAAGGCACCAAGATGGAAACTCAATTAGTACATGGGCCTTTGGGACAGCCTTTAATATCAAAACTCATATATACAAGTCTTCACTTTAATATTTTCCTCAACTCTGGTAATTCTAGTACTGATATCAGACATATAATATGTTGTTTGTTGCTTTTTAAAGGGAGAATGACTTGCCTTCATGTGTATATTTTTCTAAGTAAAGTGTTTCCTTTAATTCCATTAAAATTTACACTCCTTTTCCCCTGTTCTATGATTTAAGATTTATTTGCGACAACAAGACAAAACAGCGAGCATCAATCAAAATGTCCGTATAGCCAAAATGTCACTCATCGACCTCGCAGGATCTGAGAGGGCCAGTGTTTCGGGTGCTAAAGGGTCACGATTTGTAGAAGGCACAAATATTAACAAATCTCTTTTAGCTCTTGGGAATGTCATCAATGCCTTAGCAAATACAAAGGTGCGTCCCATATGTTTACGTAACATGTTACTTGATAAGTGTGCAGCATGTTGTAGATACAGGTGACAGATGTCAGTGACCCTGAACTACTAAATAATGCTACATGAGTGTTATTTTGTGTTTGTTGTTTTGTGAGAGACTATTTTTGTGTGTATGCATATCGTGGTACTTGGGACTGAACCCAGTACCTCATGTGTGCTAGAAAAGTACTCTATTTTTGGGTTTGTTTGTTTGTTTTGAGACAGGGTCTCAGTGAGTTGATTAGGCTGGTCTTGGACTTTCTAGCCTCTTGTCTTAGCCTCCAAAAGCTTTAATTTCAGGTCTGTTCCATGCTCAGTACTGGTTGCTTTTCTTTCAGATAGCCAGCTTTGAACTTCATTGTAAATAACTATGCAATGATCAGGAGATGGCAAAAATGATAACTAATTGACATGAAGACATAAAAAACCTTTAGACTAAGTAATTGTAGTAATACAATAGAGTTAAGAAAAGAAAAAGAATGTGTAAGGTCTATAGTATAATTAAATAATAGAATGTTTCCTAAAGCTTTGAAGCATTTAAAACTATTTTCCAGGCAGCTTATATCAGAAGTACTTACTAGTATATAGTATGTTTGATGGTGTGTTAATTTGTTTTTAAAGTGTGATAATTGAAGCTTAAAAAAAAAAACCTAGAAACTTTAGGAAAATTACCATTGACATTATTTTAATTTAGAGTAATTATTTTAAAATTATTAGGAAGATTTTTCTTAAGAGGGCAAGTGACCATTGAAAAAGCAACATGCAATTAATTCAATATATGTATCTATCAGACATTATTCATCTAGAAATAGATTCCCTAAATGTATCTCAAATCTCTGTACAGTTTTGTCACGTACCATTTTAACATTCACTTTGGAAAAGTAAGCCCATTTCAGTTTTTACTAGAAAAAAAAGAGAAAAGGCAAGATGCTTTATATTCAGTGTTGAAAATTGAAACATGCACGTGATATACTGCTATTTCATAAAGTCACTTTTGTTTCTGGGAGTTTGTTTCATTGATGTTGTTTTTTGGTTGTTTGTTTGAGAAATACAATCTTGCTTTGCCCTCGGTCACAGGCACATGTTGCCCGCCACCCTTGTTTTCAGACAAACTTAACATGTCACCTTGATAGCTGTTTGGTTGTAAAGTTTGTACTTCGAGATGTCAGGTTTAGAATTGTATTTCCTTGTGTGTACATGTGAATGCACACTGACATCAGAGTGATGTCACTCTAGAGCCAGTGACTCTAAGGATTGCCCTCAGGCCTGGAGGCGGCCATCTTTCCTTATCTGGTAAACCATGCTGCAGATGGGATTTTCAAATATTCACTGGATAGTAAAGATAAGTTCACATCATGTCAGATACGTTATATCATTGGGCATTGCGTACATTCTCCTACTGAAATAGTACTCACTTCTTATTTATATGTGGAAATGAAATAAGTATTCTTTTGTTCTTTCAGAGAAGAAATCAGCATATTCCTTACAGAAATAGTAAGCTTACTCGTTTGCTGAAGGATTCTCTTGGAGGAAACTGTCAAACTATAATGATAGCTGCTGTTAGTCCTTCCTCTTTATTTTATGATGACACATATAACACTCTTAAGTATGCTAATCGTGCAAAGGAAATTAAATCTTCTGTAAGTGCATTTACTTTGACTTTATTGTGAAAATATTGTGTATATGTTATTTTCATAACTAATTAAAATCTTAATTATGGTGGAGTTTCTGTCAAGGAATTTGCCAGTTCAGGTTAGAAATGTCCTCCCTAGCTGCTGAAGGTAACTTAGTCTCACTTTCTGTATCTTGATCCCCTCTGCAGTAGATACTGTTACTCATTCTTATGGGTGCTGGACTACTTTATACTTTAGTGCCTTTTTCTTTTCTTCACATTTTGGCACATGGTGGTTGGATAGCACCAGAGAATTAATCAGCCAAGGATTTAATGTGTCTAAATTTATTATTTTATTCATTATGATAACTATTTACAGGTGATAATGCAGTTTATCTAAGCACCAACAAATTAGACCTACCTCAGTTTATAACATTATTTACATGAATTGTATAACATTATACTAAATTTTTTACATGCATAATCTTATGTTAAATCAAGAAGTATCTGATCATGAATGGCTGGGAAAATTTTTTTTAAATAATTGGATACTTTAAAACTGATGCAGGTGAAAATATACCTATTTTAAAATTACAGAACCTCTTAGAAGGGACCTCAGTTAAGTTGATGTGATGTCTCACCAACCACTTCCTTTCCCCCTTTAAGAGTCTGAAGATACACAGTGTGAAATGTCCATATACTATATACTATGTAAAATGTCAAACTATATAAGTGTACAAAGACTTTTACACATTTTCATGTCCTTACTCAAACCCATTGTGGAGGTTTCTAGCTTTGTTTTTGTGCTAAATTTTACAAGTACACGGGCTAAAACCTGAAGACTTTTAAGTGCTTGGTTCTAACTCACTTGAAAAAAAATTTCCAGTATCTTAAAAACTAACTGTATGTTTAATTTTCTCCTGACTATTCTATTAAAGTGCCAAATCATACTGTTACAGAAATATATAAAAATAACAAACTAATATAAATACAAACATAAAACAGAATTCTGAATTTTTTAAAAGGAAAAATAGGCAATTTTTATTATGGTGAATAAATGCTTAGAGGTTTTTTTATTTGGTTGTTTGGTTGTTTTTCCAGAAAGCCAATTTGTTTATAATTTC
This sequence comes from Mus musculus, assembly GCF_000001635.26. NCBI lineage: Eukaryota > Metazoa > Chordata > Mammalia > Rodentia > Muridae > Mus > Mus musculus. The sequence goes on from NC_000068.7 coordinate 109,297,893, forward strand.
ATCTGTACACTCAACATACTCTCTGGTCCCAGATTTTAAATATGGCCATAATTAATCATGATACTCACATACTTATAGTTGTCAAAAGTTGAAAATTGGTGGAACCTAGCTAATGAGATATAATGCCACTTTGTGTTCTATTTAACTGTACGATTATAATCAAAATTTCTATTTTTCAACAGTTGAAGAGCAATGTTCTTAATCTCAACAGTCACATATCTCAGTATGTAAAGATATGTAATATGCAGAAAGCAGAGGTATGTCTACATAATTGCCTATAGTTTTTTGTTTATGGGATGTTTTAGTCCTTATTGTCCCAAAATTTGATATGTTTCCTATTAGAATGGTAATCTGGTTTTATTATTTTTATCTGAGCTTTTGCTATGGTCATGTAAGATAGAGACAAATCATGACTTGTATTTTAATTAGTGTTTTCTCTGCTAGATTTTAATGTTGAAAGAAAAACTAAAGGCCTATGAAGAACAGAAAGCCCTGTCTGACAGAAATGACTGTGCTAAATTAGTACATTCAAACCCAGAAGACAGAGAAACTGAAAGGTACAGCTAAAGGAAAATCTCATAGGAGAAATGTAGAGTTATGGGTAGCTTTATGCTTTATTAATCATCGGGGTTTGTTATATATCATCTAAGTGTATCTACATACACTCACTGAATTCAGAAAATGATTTCCATGTGAAATTCTGTATACAGATAGGAAAACCAGGGGGAAGAAACCTAGTTGTCTTATCTGGGAAGGTACTTTGTGCCCTCTTGCCTTAGTACTTGTAAAGTTTTATAAAAATCTGTTCTGTTTTTATTGATTCTGCATAGAATTACTAACCCGCTTACTAGTTTTCAGTTATTATCTGAGTGAGCTTCACAGTGATGTAGGATGATAGACTACTTCCTGTCCAGAGTGACCCACTCAAGCTTTTTATGTCTTGCTCTGGTGTCTTTATGGGTCATCTCGTAAACTTGTCATAATTGATTGAGGAAAAAAGTATCCTTTTGAATACTGTGTTATTGTATCTTGGCTTTCTCAGTAAAATTTGATTTGATCACTACAACAATCTTTTTCAGTAGAGTTAAAAGATGTATTACTCAACTACAGAATGTAGTAAGAGGTCTCAAATTTAAATTATATTCAAATGTTGTGTGTGTGTGTGTGTGTGTGTGTGTGTGTGTGTGTGCACAAGCGCGTAGAGGTTGGAAGGAGGGAATATGTAAGGCAAGAGATAACTTCAAGGGTCAGTTCTTGCCTTCCTACCACTGTGAGTTTTCCAGACTGGACTGAGGTTATGAGATTTGTGCAGCAAGCACTTTTACCCCCTGGGTCATCTCAGTAAGTCAGAAATATCAGGCTTTGTTCTGTATTCTTCTCATGCTGTGATATTTTACAAATATCACATTTAATTTAACAATTATTTCTGACAGTGACAAAAAGTTTCTCTGTATGCTGTTCAAGTACAAGGGCACTAAGCATGCTATCTTCCCATATGTTGGAGTTGTCTAACCTCCCAAATAGCCTGTTACAGTACTAAATTGTTATTTTAATTAGAGAATAATTTTTAATTCCTCAGAATTTTTTATTTTAAAACATACATAAGTTTTTCCTTGTATCTCATTTATTTCTATCAAAGAAAGCTTTTACTATGATGTAATAATTAATATGTAATTGTTAGTTAAACAAGATATTAACACCAATGTAATACAAGATTCTTAAAAAATTAAACTAGCAAGCCAGGAGGTGGTGGCTCACGCCTTTAATCCCAGCACTTGGGAGGCAGAGGCAGGCGGATTTCTGAGTTCGAGGCCAGCCTGGTCTACAAAGTGAGTTCCAGGATAGCCAGGGCTATACAGAGAAACCCTGTCTCGGAAAACCAAAAAAATTTAAACTAGCAGTTTTTCAAAATTAGAGTGATTACTTTTATAAATTTTGCAACATTAACCAAGTGTAATTTTTTAACGAAAATGGTAGCCCAACTCTGTAGTAACAGATACTTAGGATTCTGAGTCAGAAGTACTGCAGTTTCAAGTCCAGCCTTGAAAATTTAGGATGACTGTATCTCAGAATTTAAAGCATAGAAATAGTAGTGATGTAGTGTTTTAGAGTGCTTGCCTAACATGTGTGAGGTTACAGGTTCTGTTTGGTATCACAGTTCTCATTGAGGAGGAGAGGTGGACTTAAATATTGGTAAACCCTTTCATGAGGGGTTGATGGCTTTAAATTTTCTCTCTCTCTCTCTCTCTCTCTCTCTCTCTCTCTCTCTCTCTCTCCCCTCTCCCCCTCCAACCCTATCTGTGTGGTTGTGTGTGTGAGTGTGGTGTGTCTGTGTGAGCATATGTATGTGCACATGGGTTTGATCTCCTTGGAGCACAGGCAGTTGTAATCTGTCCAGCATGAGTGCTGTGAGCCGAATTTGGATGCTTGCTGAGTGAGTGCTCTTAACTCGCCTAAATTTCTAAGCAGGCTTTACAGTCCCCTAACTTTCCTTTCTGGTAAAATTATTTCAATGGGAGATGGTTTGAGCCATGAAATGATCAATTAGTTATGTATAAGGTTATGCATCCTTTAACCCTTTGTCATTTTTCTACAGAAGAAACTGTCCCAGTACTCTGTGATGCTCCTTTTAATATCACTCACATTGTTACACGGTGCTTTTTAATACCGTGAATTAACAAAATCTTGCTTCCCAAAATCTTCAGAAACATTTTTGTGCATCTTTTAAAAAATAATGGATATATATGTGGTATTTTCTTACTCCAGAGTATTTGTAAAATACAAAAGAAAAAAAAAATACAACAGGTGTAAAAATCTGCTGTGACTATGCCAAGGAAGCGGTAAAATCTTAATTCATTGTGTCTCACCTAAAAACATTAGTACAACATTTTGTAGTTTAAACATTCTGAATGTCTAGAAAGTAGTTACTACCAAGCCCCCATAAGATTTATTTGTTTTATGTGGTTTTTTTTATTTTTTATTGGATGTTATTTATTTGCATTTCAAATGTTAACACCTTTCCTGATCCCCCCCCCCCCAAGAAACCCTCTATCCCATACCCCCTCCTGCTTCTATGAGGTGTGCCCCCACCTACCCACTCCCGCCTCCCTGCCCTTGAGCTCCCCTACACTGGGGCATCAAACCTTCATGGGACCAAGGGCCTCTTCCATTGATGCCGGACAAGGCTCTGCTACACGGCTGTGGCCATAGGTACCTCCATTTGTACTCCTTGGTTGGTAGTTTATTCCCTGGGAGCTCTGGGGGTTCTGGTTGGTTAATACTGTTGTTCTTCCTATGGGGTTGCAGTCCCCTCCAGCTCCTTCAGTCCTTTCTCTAACTCCTCAATTGAGGACCCTGTGATCAATTCAATGGTTGGCTGCAAGCATCTGCCTCTGTATATGTCAGGCTCTGGCAGAGCCTCTCAGGAGACCACTATTCAGACTCCTGTCAGCATGCACCTCTTGGCATCCACAATAGTGTCTGGGTTTGGTGACTGTATATGGGATGGATACCCAGGTGTGGCAGTCTCTGGATGGCCTTTCCTTCAGTCTTTACACTACACTGTCTCCAAATTTGCTCCCATGAGTATTTTGTTCCCCCTTCTAAGAAGGACTGAAGCACCCACACATTGGTCTTCCTTCTTCTTAAGCTTCATGTGATCTGTGAATTGTATGGGTTTTCCAACTCACTGATAACTGGATACTAACCCAAAAGCTCGTGGGGTTTTTTTGTTTTTTGTTTTTGTTGGTTTTTTTTTTTTTTTTTTTTTTGGTTTTTTTCTAGACATTACCTAGAAACCCTTGATATTGATTGACTTTCTCTAAAAACAGTAAACACCAAGTAAAATATTTAGACCAAAATTTATAAATTTGACAGTATTGAACTCTGCCCTTGAATTAAAAAGTTACAAAAACTAAAATATTGTCTTGGGGTATAACCTGAAGATAACTTATCAGTTCATTTATTGGCACTAGTGTTGGTGTAATACAGCACAGTGAATGTGCAGTGTTTACATGCACTTCCTATGAAATAGTTATCAGCTTAACAAAACTATAGTAAGTCAGTGGACTGTGGCTTAGTGAGTTTCATTAAAAACTAATGACATAAATTGGCAGTACCTTTTCCAGAGATCCTTAGAAATATATTCAAAATTCTGCCCAAGGAACACTTATTTTTAAATGTGTAGACTTGCTTTTATTTTAAAGGCTTTGAAGTTAATTTTCTCTAGAGAATTTGTGGGGGGAGGGGAGGGTTGTTTATAAGACTAAATTATTGTGACCAATGTTGTTTGTCCTGAAAGGACAAAAATTTTTATAGGATGTAATCAATTTTGTATCCTTGGCATCAAATAAACTCCACAAATTTGATTCTTTAGTTTGCCCTTTGGAGAAGGAGACCGCAGTTTTCTAGGTTTGCCACATTGTTAACATGGATGTTTTGGGACCTGCCTGTGTCAGTTGACTCTCTGCCAAACTGTAGGGGGTACCTTGCCTTATGGTCTATTTTGACTATAATAATCTTTGAGGCTAAAACTGGTTCTCTGATTTTCCCCAGGGGGCCGTGGAGCTACCATATGATAATGCCTCCTGTTGCTTTTTCTTCACAGTAAGCCAGCACCTAGCAGCACATGATGTTGTAGTGCTCCTAGGGTCGTGAGAATTGCCATAGCACAGAGCCAGGCTATCATCCCTTTCCTTTCTGCTAAGCACTTAGACTACATATGGCAAAATTCAACATATTACTAATATCAGAAGTCTTGTGAAACCTGAATATTTAAATAACATGATTTTCTTTGCAGCAGAAAGAAACCTAAAGTAATAAAAATTAAGGTGATACATGTTATTTAAGTAAGCTATATATTATATAATACAAATTTATTGAAATATAATGCTGTATTTTATTTTTGGTAGATTTCAAGAAATTCTGAACTGCTTGTTCCAGAATCGAGAAGGAATCAGGCAAGAGTATCTGAAGTTAGAAATGTTACTTAAGGCAAATGCGCTAAAGTCATCCTATCACCAACAGTGCCATAAACAGATAGAGATGATGTGTTCTGAAGACAAAGTGGAAAAGGTACTTGGCTACTGTATGCCTGAACTACAGAGAGCATGGACATATCCAACCTCTAGAGATTTGATAAGCACCAATCCTTACTCATTCTCTGAAACTTGAATATAATGTGGGAATCATTGCAAACACTTGGAAAACTTTAAAAAGCAAACATTTACTTCCACTTGTTCCTTGTTTGAGGGCCTATAAGTAGAGGCAGCCTTTTCAGATGCACCAACACTTTACAACTTAACCCAAGAGGGGATTTTATTCTTTTGTTGTTCTTATTCAGAAAAGAATATTTTATCACTGATCTTGTTAGGCATGACTGTGTGGTCTTAGTAAAGATCTAACCAAAGTTCAGTATTGTACTATTTTTAAATACAGTGATATGTTCCTCTCTCCTCTTCAATTCATAGACTGTTCTCATTACCTACCTTGGGTTTGAACCACTAAAAACACAGTAGCTTAATATAAGAGCCTTCAAATACAGTGAAGAAATTCAGAGAAGTACGCCCTTCATGCTGTGGGAGAAAGAGATATACGGGGTGGGGAGGGGGGGACAAGTGAGGGGGGAGGCAGGTGTAAGAAAATTATCTCATCTGAAGATTCAATTAAAGATATGCATTTCAACATGGTTGAGGTAAAGCCGATTTATTTTTACTTTGAAAATAACGTAAAGTTGACAAATAAAATGGCATCAAGCCAGTGCTACACCTCTGAGAACCTGGTAAAAGCAATGCAAAACTACCCTGAGAAATAACCCACAGCAGCCCAGAACTTTAAGAAATTCCCCACAGGGGACTCAACATATAAGAGAGAAACCAAAGAATTTAGACACTGAAGTAATTTAGGGGAAGTTGTAAAAGTGGCTAGTGATAAAAGGGGAATGGAAGATAAAGGAATCAAAGATAAAGACTCCCAATAAAGAATACCTCAGAGTGAAGAAAACAAAGGAAATTTTCAAAAATTAAAGGATTTATACACTAGAATTTTTAAAAATTACCTAATCATACAGTAGCAGGCAATGCTTAGGCACTTTACATATATTAATATACTTAATTGTCAAAAAAAAAAAAACTCCATAAAGTATTTAATAGTCTCCCTCCTAAGTATGGCTACAAGTAACTCATTTTGCCCAAAGTAATACAAGACCGCAGGTAGCTGACCCATGATTTAGACTCTAGGAGGCTAGTATTAGGATTTGTGCTCTTAACTCTGATGTTTTGCTTGTGAGATAATCAAAAGTGTTGCATCATAGTAGTGGGGTTTGATTATTTTGGTTTGTTTTTTGTTTTGTTTGGGGGAGGGTTGTTTTGTTCTTCTGGTTTGTTTGTTTGTTTGGGCATTTTGTTTGTTTTTCACAAAGTAATGTTGACACCTAAAATTTTAGAATCATGTTTTCTCTCTCATGACCTGTTTTGTTCTAAACATTTTGTGTGTTGAATGTATACAGTTCTTTCAAGCCTCAATAGGGAAATGTGCTACTTTTATGTCAAAATTTACTACACATATTTAAGAATGTGTTACCTAACACGTTTTCTTGGTAGAACAGGATAGGCCATTGGAAAATATCCAGAATGCCAATCATAGAGAATAAATAAATTTGATGGACATTAGAAGGCAAATTGTTCTTTTTGGGTTTTCAGGTAGGGCCTTTCTAGAGTTGTATTGTCTTCATATCCATAGATCACTTCCTACCCACAATTTCAGGACTCATGATAACATTGGTAAATGTTAAGGCAAAGGGAATGGAATTTGCCAGTACCTTCAAGCAGGTATAAAACCCTTTATCTTCTTTTTCACATAGTGACTGAAGACCCATTGAGATTGACTTGTCTAAGTTTTCACACTTTCTGAATAGCAGAAGAAAGTCAGAATGTCACATCTCCCACTTTCTGTTCTAGCACTCTTAAGCTTCAAGTTTAGGACCCTTTCCTGCCATTAAAACTTGGACTTAACAGACCTTTCTTTATAGACTCTGTCTACCAATAGACATACTTGTTATAATTGTAGGTTTGTAAAGATAACTAATTACTTTCCAAATCAGAAAAAAAGCTTGTGAGAAAAATAGCATTGATTTACATATGAAACTGCCTGGTACATGACAGCTGTATTCTTTCATCTACTCCTTTTATATTCTGTACTTTACCTCTGTTAGCTCCTGGAACACTCTTGACCTGATGTATCATTGGAATGAAGAAGGCTGGCTAGAGAGCTGTCTCAGTGGTTGAGAGCACTTGTTGCTCCTCAGAGGACCTGGTTTCAGTTTTTAGCTCCAAGTGTTAGAAACTTGCAATGGCTTGCAACCATCTGTAACTCAGTTGTTAGTTACCTCATGATCTTTTCTGACCTCTGTCAGAAGCGGGAATGCACATGATGTACATTCTCCCATCAGAGCAAACTGCTCACACATTAAAATAAATCATTGTTTTGAAAAAAGAATGTCGACTACTTAAAAGGCTAATGAACTCTTAAGTGTTATAAAAATCAGTTTGACCCAGTGACTCCCCTGGAAGGCCCCCATACCTTCATGTGAAGACTACAGATGCTTCTACCAAAGTTAGAACCTTAGCTGTGTAGCACCTGTTATGTTAGCATTTTGTAGTCTGTCCTTTGTTCCCATTTTGGGAGAAAATGGGTATTTTGTTTGTTTAAGCAGCTGTTTTGTTTTGGTAAGGTTTTCTGTGAGAGGAATAAAAAGTGATTTAGGATATAATTAGAGAAGTGACAATAAAGAAGTTATGAAACCTGATAGGAATGACACTACTTACCAGCCATGTTCTCTGAACATTTGACCATAACCTGTAAGTCACCTTTTCCTTGGCCATTTAATTTTCCCTGAAGGGAAGTTAGGGAAACGATAGATATCTAGAATCTGACTCTAACTTAATGGCAGGCACATTTGCTGGGCACTGAATACTTGCAAGCTAAAATCCTCTACCAAGATGAAGATTTTCCTATGCCTGAAAAAATAATGATTAATTTATTTATAGATAGATAGATAGATAGATAGACAGACAGACAGACAGGGTTTCTCTGTGTAGCCCTTGCTGTCCTGGAACTCACTTTGTAGACCAGGCTGGCCTCGAACACTGAAATCCACGTGCCTCTGCCTCCCAAGTCCTGGGATTAAAGGTGTGCGCCACCACAAGAAGACAAGCTGTTTAACCAAGAATGTGTTGCTCTGCTCTTTATTTGTTGGTTCCTGTCCTCTGTTTCTTCTAATCTCTGAAGACTCTGTTTTAGGTACACCAGCACATATGGTAATTATTTAGTTGAGTGTCCATTGGCAAATTGCCCAGAGAGACCAGGCTATTTTGACCCATAGTTCCCATGTTGATGTGTATGTATAGCCTTTGGGGTATAAGAATATCAGAAGACCAAATATGACCAGAGATACCTTATGAAAATGTAAAATACCAAATATGCACAGCATATCTATTTTGGTACTCAGCCTGACCATAGACGAGGTCAGTTATTAATAAATGGCTCTGATAAGTTTTTCTCTCATTTAGAGCAGACAAATTAGAATAGTGAACTCTTGTTCTTCACATCTTTCAGATTGGCGAAAAGACAAGACCGGAGCATGCATGCTATTTTATTTTGATTAAAGAAATCATGGAATTTATCTAACCTTATATGAACTTTACAAATGTAGCATACCAAAAACTCATAGTTTTTCCATTTAACCACTGCATTTCTTAAAGCCATAAACTCTCAAAATGTAATTTTGTAAAATGACTCCCACCTGATAGCCTATTTTGCCATGGTATTTAATGAGGAAATGGTAAGCGAGGCTTAACATAATGAACCATGCCAGCATAAGAAAATGTATTTCTTTTTTAGTGTTGTGCATATCAATTATAACAATTAGGTGAACTATTAAATTCACTGTTGTGTTTCAGGCCACTTGCAAACGAGATCACAGACTTGAAAAGTTGAAAACCAACAGCTGTTTTCTAGAGAAAAAGAAAGAAGAGGTGTCGAAACAATTTGATGAAAATACTAATTGGCTACATCGTGTTGAAAACGAAATGCGACTCTTGGGTCAAAATGGTGATATTCCAGAGGTATGGACATGTCCGTGTGTCCATGTGTCCGTTTTAGCTGGTGTGACTGAGCTCTTTGTTTCTTTTCTTGTTGATGACATATCTTTCACATTTCTCTAGACTGACTTAGTTAGTTCACTTTACTGGTTTTAATGAGTATGACTTTAAGCTCACTAATTACCTAATCGGTTTGTGGTTTCTATTTTCAAAAGGCTCAACTTATTTTTAAATGTTTATTAAGTAACCGTCTCTATTTCAGACTACTTCAGGCTTCATCATTTAGGCCTCTTTAGCTTTTTCCACTCACAATTTATTTTTACCTAAGAAATTTATTTTGTGACCCTGAATATATAAGTATGTAATAGATATATAGAAAACGCGTTTACACATTATAAATAATACAGGAATTTATTTTAAAACCATTTTTGGGGAATGCGTTTGTGCGTTTGTGTGCTTACCATTTATTAAAGGCAAAAGCAAATCTGAATACTAATAAAATCTTGTTAACAGAGTAACGCCTCAGGATTTATGAATTTTTTATTTTTTTTTAATCTGGAATACCAAGAATGTTAACTTTTTATAGTGCATAATACAAAATGACAGAGGTTTATTTAGGGCCATTTTGGAAATGATTGAAAATTCTTTCATGATCACAAGCAAGTCAAAAGTCATTTAATAAAGTTTTAGAAGCTCATGATCTCAAACAATCTGTAAAGTCATGCATAGCATAGTAAAGGCTAAAAATACATACATTTGATACTTAGATACTGAGGAATGATAATAAGAAAGTCTTTATTTTCCCTTACTTTCCTGAGTAAGCCATTGTGTTTCTATAGAATAGAAATCTTTGTATGTACAGTAAAAATACTATAAATTGTTAGCACACAATGGTCTTGAATGAACCGGGGTTTTTCAGAGAGCTTTTATTGGGGTTACACAGTTCAGTGCTGTGTATTCAGGACCGGTTTTATGATGACGTCATGTGATTCCTTGAGAGAATGTGTAGTCAGAAAAACATCTTCCTAGTTACACATTTGATGATGAATTAATTTGTGGTTGTTATTTTCAAAACTGGTTACTGTGGCAAGATTACTCCCAGCGCCCATATTCAGTTGTATGGCACAGTATAGGAGTGCACCCACCAGTTAAGCTGGGAAGTAGGTTATTTAAGTCTTAAAATTGATACATTTATTTAAAAAATTAGCTAAAGTAGCTATAGGTTTAACCTGGTACTACTTGCATTTTTCAACATTATAGTGTTTATAAAGTTAGTATCATTAAGGTACTATCAATGAATTTAAAGTTTTTTATTATTGTCATAGGTTTTCAAAACTAGAGTTTCTGTTTGTTAAGAGAGCACTCTGTATAGCTTTGGCTAGTCTTTTACATATTATAAATGAAGAAGGAAAGAGTTCCAAGTTCTACCACCTAGCTCCTATTCTTGATTCTATTTTCCCGAGATGTTTTCACAGATGAAGCAATTTCCTAGTCGTAAGCACTTATTTCCTGTATAAACAGAGTGTAACCTAACTTCACAGAGAGACTTACCCACGGTCCTGCATCTTTGGACAAAGACTGCTTCCTTGTGACTTTGAAATTAATGCTGTTTTTGTTATGCCCTCCTTCCTTATCTACTTTTTAATTGTCATCTCATACTATAACACTTGGCCTTTCTTTCTCCACTACAATTAAACTAAAAATTTGAGAGCTAACATGACAGTGTCAGTGTCCTGCCCCTACTGTAAACTATTTATTGTGGATAAACAAACCTGGCATAATCAGCCAGTTTTAGAGATCTAAAACTGGCTTTCACTTCCCATTGTACTCTTACTTCAGCTGTTAGTAGCTGACTTGTTCTTGTTGTAAAAGGCTGTGGTCTTCTCATGAAATTTGGTCATTGGTGTATTGAGACAAGAACACACTAAGATTGCAATCTTGGTTTCCCAAGAAGGTCATCTACCCTAGATCTTTGATTGATTTGGTAAGAAGATTGGTCTCAGAGGATAAAAAATGAGGAAGAGCTGGTTTTTATTATGTGTGATTGTTGTTTTGTAAGGAAAACTTATAGAGCTGTTTACAAAACATATTTATACACTTACTTGATTTTCTAACTGACAAACTATCAGGAGATCATGCAAGATGAGTAAGTTGAGCATTTACACTTTAGTCAAGTAAACTGATCTCCATAAAGGCCATGTATTTGGCTTGAGCTGACATTTGTTTCAAGACTGAACATATCCCTAAAAAATCAAATGACTCATAGGTCAATCCTCTAGACGTATCCTGGTTCCATAAAAAGTGTTTTTATCCAAAATACATGATATATTTCTTAAAGTATAAAGGTGAGTTATGTAAATGAATTGTGCTGGCTCATTTTATGTCAGCTTGACACAAACTAAAGTCATTTTTAAAGAGAAACCTCAATTGACAAAATGCCCGCACCAGATGAGTCTGTGGGCAAGCCTGCGGTACATTTTCTTGAATCTCAAAGTAACATTTCTCTGTCACTGTCCCCTATCACCAGTATAAGAAGTAGTTTATATTTAACAAACCTCACCAAGAGCCTACATTCGTTTGTCATTACTAAGAAATTAATATTTTACATCTCCTCCTTTGGCCTTGAACATAATAAATTGGTAATCATAAAAATAGCTACCAAAATAAAATAAAAAAACAAGCAGACAGATTTATACTTTAGAGAATCTATTCAACTGTGGACTACAAAGGTGTATGAAAATATCAAAATGGAGTATCAAAATTGTTTTAGAAAATTCCAGTCATATCTCTATTGTTTATTAGATTATTAGCTAACCAGACAGAATGTCCCTAGAAGTTCACTTTTCCATTAAACAGTTAAAGATGCTAAGATGGTTTTATTCATACTTCACCATATCCACTGAGCTGTTTTTTTGTTTTTTTTTAAGTTTTAATGCATTTCAGGGATGATGAATAAATCATAGGTACTAGATTAGACGATGCCTGGCCCTAAACAAAAGTGTTTAAAAAATGGGAATATTCAAAAGATTTTTTTTTCGAAGATGAAGAATATTGGGGTAGGGAGGCGGGATGCAACTCCAAGCACTGGCTTATATACTGAACTGATCATAGTCAATCCTTAGGTGAAATGTTCCTTCTAGTAGAAGTGGATCTACAGAGTGAATAAATAGTTTTCTTATTATTATTCAGTGGCATGGCAGTGTTGGAAAGTAAGGGTTGTTTATCTTTAAATGTAGTTCTCAAGGAATGCCTCTTTGGGTAGTAGCATTTCAACAAAAATTTGTTATTACTGTATGAAAGTATTGTAAATAAATTGGATCATCAGAGAAGCAGTCATTATAGTATGCTTTTTTTCTGGGCTCCAAACATTTCATTTTCTGAAAACATTTAAACCCTTACCTTGCTGATAAGTTCTTCACTACCTATACAGGATCTCTTATTGTCAAATTTAAAAGCAAAACAAAAAAAGAAAACTTGGTGCCCTCATGAAATGTCATACTAGTTGTAGTATAATTCTTTTAAAAGTCTAAAATATATTTTTCATTATTGATCCTAGGCACTCAATAAAGAGCTTCACTGTCACCATTTACACCTCCAGAACAAAGAACTGAAAACACAAATGGCACACATGACAGCTCTAGCTTGTCTCCAGGAACAGCAGCACAAGCAAACTGAGGCGTAAGTACATCGAGTTAAACAGCCTACCAGTCTTTACATTGCAAACTGAAAGGATCTGGGGAACAGAAATTTTAGCTCTCCACTGTCAGGGAATTGAGTTTTATCTCATAAGGGCTTCATTAATTTGAATTGTTTGCCAGCATCAGAAAATACACAAAAAGAGAATATTAAAGACAATGTGAGGGATGTGGCTCTTTTCTTAGTAACCAATTCCTTTATAGTTCTTTACAGGTTTTCAGGGTTTTGTTTGTTTGTTTGTTTGTATGTTTTGTTTTGTCATTAGCAATCCTAAGATAAGTTTTTTGGTGGCTCTGCCTACTTAACTTCCTGGCCTCTACATTCAAAGCGCTGCCAGTGCTCTCGTCAAGTTTGGTGTCCTCACCTCCACCTTCCCAATATCCAGTATTGGTCCAGGAGACATACCTTGTGTGCTGGCCCATCCTGTGTTCATATGGGTCCTGCAACAAACAAGAGTATTGTTATAAAATATTAGTGGGAAAAATTGTATAGCGTGCAACTCCAAACAAGAACATTAGGGGGAAATTCCACGTGCTCATATCTCATTACTCTATTACTAGCTCTAAATGAGGGTCAGGTATCTCAAATATTTTATTTTATTTTTTTATTAAGTAAATAATTTTCTTTGATAGTTTTACACAGGTACAAAGGACATACTGACCACTCCCACCACCCCCACCACCCTTTCCCAATTTAATACTGTCTACTCTCCTTCCCTGTAGGTCATCTTTTCACCTTCCTGTCTACTTGAGGGGTATTTGTTTGTTTTTTATTTCTTTCTTTCTTTGGTTTGGTTTGCTGTCCCATTGAGTTTAAGCGCACCCATCTGCGAGATCATCAGTTTTGATCTACCCATTGAAATCTGCTGAGCTACACAACCCAAGACAATGCTTCCTTTCCCTATGAATACTATCAATTGCCAGTAATTCGGCTGTACCTAGTAGGGCACCTTGAGGCCCTCTCCCGTCCTCAATTGATTGTTGACAGAGCCATTCAGTGTTGCTAACCACAGTTGTAGATTCCTGATTGCAGTGGTTGTATCGAGTCCAGAAGAAGGCTTTTGCAGCACTTATCCCTGTTTTCCAACTCTACTTTGATTACATTCTTAAAGCTTTGGAAGAGGTGGTGTAAATGCCTTATTTAAGGCTGAGCTCTTGGCCATCACTTTCTTAACATCTTTGGCAGCTGTGTGTCTCCAAATCACCATTGTTCACTGCAGAGACTTCTCTGAACTTGATAATATCTATGGATATAAACATAGAAATTTGCAAGGCAGTGATGTACAGTCATTTTAGTCCAACAAGAGTAAGTTCCATACTTAGCCTATGTCTTCCCTAGCACAGGTTGATAGCCAGGCTTCAGTGCCAAGATAAATTCTGTCCCATGGAGTAGGCTTCAGATCTAGTCAGTTATTAACCCCACTTTTGCACAGGTGACGGTACACCTTGACCAGAAAACTGGTAAAGTTATATTTTGTTTTCTTTGCACTCCTGGGGTTCAAACCTGGTGTGATGGTTTGTATATTCTTGGACCAGGGAGTGGCACCATTTGGAGGTGTGGCCTTGTTGGAATAGGTGTGACCTGGTTGGAATGGGTGTGTCACTGTGGGTGTGGGCATAAGATCCTCACCCTAGTTGCCTGGAAGTCAGTCTTCCACTAGCAGCTTTTGGATGAAGATGTAGAACTCTCAGCTCTGCCTGTGCCATGCCTGCCTGGTTACTGCCATGCTTCCACCTTGAAGATAATGGACTGAACCTCTGAACCTGTAAGCCAGCCCCAATTAAATGTTGTTTTTTTATAAGACATGCCGTGGTCATGGTGTCTGTTCACAGCAGTAAAACCCTAACTAAGACAGTTAGTGTTGCTGGGAGTAATCTGAACTGTGTTGACCTGGTCCAAGAGATTTCAAAGGAAAAGAATTTCAGTATGTGGCATAAAGACTGTTTTGTGGTATTTTGGTGAATAATGTGGCAATTTTTGCCCTTGCCTGAAAAGTCTGCCTGAGGCTAAGGTGAAGAGACTCAGATTAATTGCACTGACAAAGGAAGTTTCAAAAAAGCTCAGCAGAGACTTTGCTCTCTGGTTAAGTCGTATGAAGAGAAGTTTGAACAAGCATAGCAAGCTTAGAAAGGAAAAATATAAAATTTATGGTTCGAGTATTAAAGGGATACCAGGAAGTGAAATGGAGCAAAATCCTGTGTTCTAGAAGATAACAGATTAAGGGAGTGGGACCTTGGGGCAAGATCCTAACCAGCAAAATTTAGATCCAGGCAAGGTGGTACATACCTTTAATCCCAGGAGACTGGCATGCTGATCTCTGCATTCAAGGCCAATCTATAGAGCAAGATCCAGGAAAGCCAAGCTTAGGCAGTGAAGGATTTGGAAAACAGAAAGCCAGTGACAATGTAATAGTACAAGCAGGTCATGTTCTAATTCCTGCAAGCAGCAGAACTTGGCAGCTTCAGCCATGTGGCTCTGGTTCTAGAGTTAAGAATGGAAGGAACTACTGGGACAATTGATGCTGGTTAGCTGGAGCTAACAAATTAGCAGTGATTATGAAGAGACCAGCATCACTGAGGTGAAATCTTTTGGGAAGTGTTTTCTGGGAGCACAAAGAAGCTGTGTTCCAGGGATAGCCAAGGTTGTACCTAGTGCTGCAGCTGGACTTGGTAATGTGTAAGAATCACCCAGGTTGTACTGGTTTTGAAGGGATGAAGGTGTCATGAAGAACAGCTGAGGTTTGGCACTGTGAGAGGTCATGGAAGGCCATATTGGAGAAGGTATAGCCTCAGCTGTAGTTGATGGCCCAGGACTGAAGGGGTCATGCAAAGGATTTGAGGCTTGGCACCATGAAGAGAGCCTATGAGAGGCTATTGGTAAAGCCTAGTTGGAGTGGAACACCCCAGTGTATTGAAGATGTCAGTACCATGGGATGATCACCAAGAACAGTAGCCATAGTGGAGTGGATCAACCTGAGCATAGAGTGCTACAGAGGGCAGAGCTGGATAAGTGATGCCACCCCTTAGGAGGAGCCCAAAAGATCAAGTGGAATCCCAGACATTGAAACAAGAAGCTGTAACTTTGAAATTGCCTTGGAGACTCAAAGATGTTAAACATGCCAGAGCCATGGGATACATGCTGAAGAAAGCTGCTAACAAGGAGTGGAACCAGCCCAGGAGAAAGCAGTTTGTTGCAGTCAAGAAAGATGAAAAAGTGGAGATCTGAAGACCTCTTTGACATCAGCCATGGAGATGCAGAGTTTGGAATTTGCCCAGCTGGTTTCCTGTCTTTTTTTGAGGATTACAGTTAAGTGTTGGATGAATCTCAGAAGAGACCTTGAACTTTGAACTTTTAACATTATTGAAACTGCTATAGACTATGAGGACTTTGAAAGTTGGACTAAATGCATTTTGCATTATGCTATGTTTAAGTATGCCCCCTCTCCCCATAGACTCATGTGTTTGAACAAGTCTATGGGAGCCAGGGAGTGGAATGTGATGGTTTGTATATTCTTGGACCAGGAAGTGGCACCATTTGGAGGTGTGGCCTTGTTGGAATAGGTGTGACCTGGTTGGAATGGGTGTGTCACTGTGGGTGTGGGCATTAGATCCTCACCCTAGTTGCCTGGAAGTCAGTCTTCCACTAGCAGCCTTTGGATGAAGATGCAGAACTCTCAGCTCCTCCTGCACCATGCCTGCCTGGATGCTGCCATGCTCCCACCTTGATGATAATGGACTGAACCTCTGAACCTATAAGCCAGCCCCAATTAAATGTTGTTTGTTTTTTTTTATAAGTCTTGCCGTGGTCATGGTGTCTGTTCACAACAGTAAAACCCTAAGACACATGGATAAAAACCATTTTTACCCAACTTTTCTAACTAAGTTAGAAATAAATTTAAATGAAATGGAGGAATTTCTGGATGCATATGAACTACCAAAATTAAACATAAATCAAGTAAATAATTTAAACAACAACGTGAACCAACAAGAAAAAGTCTCTCAAATAAAAAAGTCCCAGGATCAGATAGATTTACTACTACAGAGTTGTATCAGACCTTTCAAGAACTAACACCAATACAATGCATATTGTTCTTTAGGATGGAAACAGAAGGATTGCTTCCTAACTCCTTATGAAGCTAGTATTATCCTGATAACAAACACTAGATAAGCACACATAAACACATTGCAGGCAGTTCCCTTGATGAATACAGATGCAAAAAGTTTTGGTATGATACTAACATGCTGAATTTAAAATCACACCAGAAAGATTAGTCGTGATGAAGTTAG
Source organism: Mus musculus (assembly GCF_000001635.26). NCBI lineage: Eukaryota > Metazoa > Chordata > Mammalia > Rodentia > Muridae > Mus > Mus musculus. The sequence goes on from NC_000068.7 coordinate 109,314,973, forward strand.
CTTCATTTCACAGATTTGGGGGTTCTGTATATGTAAATCAGTGAATGTAATGCATCACAAAAATAGAAACCACATGATTATCTCCATAGATGCAGAAAAGGCCTTTGATAGACTCCTTCATCCATTCATGGCATAAGTCATGGAGAGACTGAGGATGAGCCCAGCACACCTCAGCATAGCAAAGGATGTATGTGTGTATGTATGTATGTATGTGTATATAATATATATATGCATACATACGTACATACATTGTGTGAAATGGGGGGAAGCATACAGCATTCTGTCTAAGAGCAGAGCAATGGGACAAAGGTGTCCATTCTTTGCACTTCTGCTAACTATAGTGCTTGAAGCCTGAACTAGGGCATTAAAACAGGAGAAAAAAAAGGGATGAAAATAAGAAAAGTCAAAGTTTCCCTCTTTACAAATGATGTAAAGAGAACTGAGTGACTTTACCAAATTACCTCATGATGTTGCAAATAGTGGGAAAGAAAATCAACACAAATAGAGCAGCCTTCCCGTAGCTCCAGTGACAGATGTCCTGAACAAGAAGTCAGGATTCAAGTCAGTCTCATTCATAATAACCTTGAACAATAAACACTAGGAGTAAACAGAACCAACAAAATGAAAGACCTACTCAATGAAAATTTTCAAACACTAAAGAAAGACATTGACATCAGTAGAAAATAAAAAAGATCTCCCTTCTTGAAGGATTAGGAGATTCAGTCTCATGAAAATGGCCATCCATTCTAATGGAGATCCCAAGGCCATTCTTCAGATTCCAAAAAATAGGTTTCCGTTTATTTATTGTTTTTTGTGTGTGGTGATGGTTGCTGTTGTTTGGTTGGTTCATTTTTTGTTGTTGTTGTTTGTGGCGTTTGGTTTTTGGTTTTTTGGAGACAGTCCTGGCTATCCTAGACCTTGATTTGTTGACCACAGATATCTCACAAAGCTCTGCCTGCCTCTGCCTCCTGAGCACTGGGACCTAAGGGTGTGCACCACCCTGCCCGGCCTGTTTCCATTGTGGTGTGGTTTCTTTTGTGATTTTTTTTATGAATGAATTAACAGCTTCTTAGGCATTACTTTAAGTTCTATAAAATGAGATTCTTGTCTCTTCATGCTGCCATTCAAAAATGAAAAACCTGTACAATGACATTTTTAAATACACTGAAGAAAGACATTGAGGAAGCACTAGAAAATAGAAAGATCGCCCTTCTTCTTGGAGTGGGAGGTATTCGTCCATCCCATTTAAAGGGGCCTCACACTCAACCCCGCGCTCACTGGATTTGCAGCTACAGCAGTTCCCCATCACTTGTTACTACTCAAGTCACTGGAGAAGCTTAGGCTTCCAGAGGTACCGTAGTTTATTAAACCCCACTGTGTTCAGACACATAGATAGATAAACGTGTACCTTACTAATGACATAAAATGTATTACGACTAATTTCAAGAATCTGTGGACGAAAACCTCTCAAAAGCAGTGTGGTGTAACATAATGAGTAAACTTTGGATCCAGCCTTCAAGTCTGCTTACTTTAACAATATATCCTTGTAGGAATTATGTAACATTGCTAAGCCTTAGATTTCTCATTCATAAAAATTTACTATTATACCTGGTGCCTGAGTTATTAAAAACCAACCCCGGGTTTAATGAGGTACTGGTGTTTATGAGACTCATTGAGTTGTACTCAAAGCCTTGAGTTTAGCAAAAACAACACAAAAATAAAATCGGCAAAATACAAAGAAAGGTGTAGGAGAGTCTGAAGAGTGAACAAATAAAATTTTAGTAGTCTTCTTCAGGGCCAGAAATGTTGGGATTTGCCTTACCTCTAGCATGGTGGTGGCAGAGGCATAAGGATTGCTGTAAATTTGAGACCCTCCTGGTCTATGTGAGAGTCTAGCTTTAGAAAAGAATCTTGTACAGTGAGGACATGCTTGATGGCAGCAAACAGTTGTTACAGCATCCATGATGGAGCACTTTGGAAACTGACTACTATCAGTTTCTTGAGGTTTCATTGGGGTCATCTCCTACACACCTCTGTCTGACAGATAACAATTTCAGGCTTTCTCAAGGAAGTAGGCAATCTAGATAATGTCTGTTGCTTAAATGCACACTTTAAATATAGTGAAACACTCGTCACTTCCGATCATGAAATTATGGAAATACTCCGAACATCAAAAGCAAAGTGTTCATGACACTTTCAGAACTAGTAATCTTACTCCCCAGAAGAGGACAGTTGCCAAAAGCACGGAGATATATAAATATATGCAGCTGTAGCTGTCCTCCCCTGCACAGATCCCCAGCCCTTTTTCACACTCACCGTTAAAAATTGTTCCCTTTATATCTGTGTGTAGTTACTATACTATATTGTATATGCCATATACAAAAATGTCCACGATTGATATTGATGCAACTGTTGTAAGTCTAACTTTATTGACTATGAAGAAGCCGTGAGGTAAGTCGTAGAGGCTGAGGGCTTGGAAAATGAAAGTTTTCCAGCTGGGTAGATACTCCCAAGGTCACATAGAAACACCAGGACTACCTGTGGATCCTGGTTTTTCTGATTCCCATGTAAGACTCATTTTATTCTCTACTGAATATATTGAGTATATTCTGAGATGTTTGGGTTAAATTACATTTTTTACAAAGCAAATTTAGATTGTGGAAAAAGTAATATTAATATTTTCATGGGCATTAAGGGAGAAAGTGGACAGAGATAGTTTTTAGGAAAGGACAGTTCGGCCTCGCATAGACGTGGTGCAGACTTGGCAAGAGAATTTGCCAAGTAATGTTATATAGGAAATCATTTTAATGATACTGTAATACTTTGCCTATTATACCAAAGAACTATAAAAGTGTGTTTAAAACAGTGATCTTTTCCCCTTTCTTTGTCATCTTGTTTGTAGAGTATTGAATGCTTTGCTTCCAGTACTAAGAAAACAGTATTGGAAATTGAAAGAAACTGGCCTGTCAAATGCTGCTTTTGATTCTGACTTCAAAGATATTGAACATTTAGTAGAGAGAAAAAAGGTGGTGGCTTGGGCTGACCAAACTAATGAACATTCAAACCGAAATGATCTTCCAGGGATTTCTCTTCTTATGACCTTCCCACAGCTTGAACCAATTCAGTCTATTTCTTGTTGTAAGTATTTTTATTTTATTCCATAAATGGAAGCTTGATTTCTAAGATTATTTATATTCCAATCTACAGAACAGTTGTTTTCTTTTTAATAGATTTGGTTATTTGATTACCACTAACAAAGAATTTAGCTTCTAGGTAATTTTAATTAACAAGAATCTCCCAGGACCTACCAGCATGTATATATTGATGCTCTGAATAACTAGAAGTTTCATTTACTTCCCATTCTTATTTAGATTTTAACTTCAATTAAGGGCTAAAGTTTGTAAAAATAACAGTATATTCTACACTATATAATAACTTAACCCTATAGCATTCACTGTTTCTGTTGACATTTCTTATCTCTCACCTTTCTACAGATTGTGAATAAGATATTTTCATTGCAAAGCTAACATATAACCCTGGTTTTACGTAATAATTTTTACATAGAATAAAAAGTGGAATGCCCTGTCTTTGCGATAGCTGATAGTACCAATTTAGTTATGTTTATATGTACCCTCTCTGACTTGCACATTCTGTCTTCTCTGAGCTCTCTGGCTTTGTTTCACAAATAAGTTTTATTGGTTAAGCCTAGGTTTTGTGAGGTTTCACCTGAATATTAGCACATTTTGTTCTATAATTTTTATCAGTTACTTAGTTTATTGTAAACAGTTTAAGCCTACCTACATCAGGAATGTACCTCATTTAAGAACTTACAAAATAACCATGCTGTGTGAATTAGTCGGTGTTCTGTTGAGTAGCGCATCAGGTTAGGTTTGTGTATGTTACTCAGTATTTGCATTGCTGTTACCAGATACCTAAGAATGGATTTATTTTGGTCAAAGATTGCAAAAAATCAGTCCATAGTCCCATGGGCAGTACATACTATGAGGAGTCACATTAAGGAAGAGTTGACAGAGAAGGAACAGAGAGTAAATGAGGGGCTGAAGGCCAGATAACCTTAAAATTCATGGTCCTACCTCTTCCGGTGATGCCCCACATCCCCCCACAACAGCACAAACAGTGGTTTAACACATGAGCCAGGGTGAGACGTTTTATATTCACACCATAGCAACATATATTTGCTTTTGTGCGTTCAGAGAAAATGATTTGCTAGATTAGAAAACCAAAATCTTTTTTCACTTTAAGTACTTTATTGACTATTTTGGCTCCCCAAAAGTAAGTTTCTGGTGTAGATACCTACAATATTAGATGCCTCAAAACTGAAACTGGAGAGCCCACGTGACAGTCAGAAATGTTGAATGTTGGATCATTTTGTATCTTCAAGATACATATCTATAAAACATTATAAAATAAAAATGATAGTGGCTGAAGAATTGTGACTTCTAGTGTTTAGGATAAAGAGTACTGTGTCTAGTGCTTAGGAGAGCATATGTTTAATTTCTTAGTAAACTAAAATAGTAACACATCCTAAAGAAATGTGTTACCATTTGGATTGCTAGTAGCATTGATACATCATCTGTTACATAACTTTGTATTTGAGTTAGTTATTAGGTAGTTTTGTTCTTATTTCCAGCTTTTTAGGGGAGTTTGGTTTTTAGACAGGAATTTACTGTTATTCAAACTTGCCTGAAACTTGAAGCTGAGGCTGACCTCAAACCTGAAATCCTCCTGTCTCTGCATTCTGAGTGTTAGATTATAGATATAATGATTTATCATTACTTTAATTATGCTGGGTTTTTACATGGATGTAGTTCAGTATGGAGAATTGTCTAGTGACCTGGCAGCCTGAAGCCCTTTATTACTCCTTATTCTCAGTGTTCCCAGTGTTGCTGAGTTTTCTTGACAACATCCTCTGGCAATGGTGTGATAGCTTTTCTTGGTTGTCAACTTTACACTTTAGAAGAGGGACTAACTACTGAAAAATGGCCTCTATCAGGTTGGCCAATGGACATGTCTATGAGATATTTTCTTCCTTGCTAATTGATGGAGGTGGGCCTAGCCCACAGTAGGTTGTATAAGGAGTCTAGCTGAACAGAAGTGGGGAACAAGCCAGTAAGCAGTCTCCTTCCATGAGCTCTGCTTCAGTTCCTGCATCACGGTTCCTGCCTTAAGCTCTTCTCCAGGTGTTGATAGATGATGGACTGTAAACTGTAGGCTAAAGTAAACTTTTTCTCCCTAAATTGTTTCGGTCACATGTTTATAACAGGAATAGGAACCAGACTTCAATAAACAGCAAGCAGCCTTAAAGAGAAATTAGCTGTAGTTTTAGAAATCCTGAGTTTCCAACTTCCCCTTTCACCTGTGGCTCTCAACAGATTTGTTAACAATCCAGTGCTTTCAAACTGATGTTTTTACTTTGTACAGATTCTCTAGCTGTCTTCAGAAGAAAGATTTGTCTTCATTAGGTCCATCTATTTTACTAGAAGAAATTCTCTACTTACTTTTTTCAACTTGAAAACTGTTTTCATGCACTATATTGATCATACTCTTTCCCCATTCCAACTTCTGAGATCCTGTCCACCTCACTACCCACACATCTCCATGTTCTTTCGGTCTGAATGAACTCAGTCTTGCATGGTCTTGGGGCCTAACTAGGATAGGTCCTTGTTAGTCTTGGATGGGAGCTCTCTTACATGTTTACATTAAGGTGACAGGAGTTGGGCACGTTATTTTTAAATCTCTCCATTTCATTCTCCCCTCTCTTTACTCTCAAATAGGTGTGTGTACATATATTAGTCTTGGTTCTTTACTGAAGCATTATCATCATTAGAATTTACCTAGGGGAGATATCTGGAAAGCAACACTTTAAATATATTTTCATATTTTTCAGTTGCTTCAATTCTAGTGAATTGAAGATATTGGGAAGGAAGTGGGGGTTTGGCACCAAGACAGAAAACCACCAACCACATGATATTGGATGGCTATTGTTTGTATGTGTGTGTGTGTGTGTGTGTGTGTGTGTGTGTGTAATCATGTTATTAATCCATATCTCACATATAACATACTTGTACAGACTATGTCAGCGTTAAAGTAAAATATTTATTTGACTATTTTTCATGATTTTTTAAAAGCAAAGGCAAAATAGTATATTTTACAAACATGTATTTTCTTTTAGAAAAATATCAAGTAGGTTTAATGTTCTCTGTTTTTCTATTGGTTGTTTTGAGTATTTAGTTAAACTGATATCATACGTTAACTAATTACATGTCTTCTTATTCCATGAGCTGTGTATGTTTTATCCATATGTACAGTCTTAAAAGGATAGAAGGAAAAATGCCTGGGTTATTTATAAACACAGTTATTGACCTTAGATATATTGAATTATGTTCATGGGGAGGAACAAACAGTTTGGTTTATGTCTTATATATATTCATAAACCTTATCAACTGGTTTTATTCTTAAGTTTAAAAAATATTGAATGGTATTAAGCTTGACTTTTTTCAACTTGCTTAAGAACCTTTAAATCAGAGGCAATATTTTTATTTAAAGCATATTTTCAAAAGCTGATTAGATTAACTGTAATAAATTTAACTTGTACTCTTATTGAACATTTAAAATAATAAATGTATAGAAAATAATATTTCACAAAGGAAGAATTTTTATTTATCTTGGTGTTTATGTCTAAAGAAAGAAAGCAGAGTCCCATCTGCTTTCTTCTACCTCTGCTTCTCCACTGGGTTATTCTGAAGTCAATCTTACATATGTATTTCTTCCTTTTATATCACTTGTCTCTAGAAAAAAATGTCTCTACACCTAGAGTTATTTAATATATTGTCACTGTTTACATTTCCCTGTCACAGAAATGACTTGTTTCTGTACTTTATGGAAGTAGAAAATCAGGAGACGGCTTTATTTCATCACTGGTTAATCAACTTCGAATGCCTCTTTGGCCCAGGGTCTCATTATGTAACCTAGAACTTGCTTTGTAGACCAAGCTGATTGAACTCACAGATATGGACTCTAGATCCCCCTTCCAAGTGCTGAGATTAAATGTATGCAGCACCAGTCCCACCTTTTAAAATCTGAGGTTCGGTTGCATTTTTGTATTTGGTAGTTGCTTATTGCCCATTGTCTAGTTGATGGGCATTAGAACAATTTACATTTTTTGCTTCTTAGCATATCATATGTGCCTTATTCCATTTCTTTAAGAGTCTCTTTTCTGTGAATTGGCTAATCATTTTAGTACTTTTCTTGTACAATTGCCTTTTGCAAAATATTGTTTGTTTACAGACACCTAACTCTGAGAACATTTATTTGTTCATTCTGTAATACTGAGTTACTAAATGTAAAGTACTTAGGAAATATTGATGTACTTAGGAAATGCACACAGGCATATATACAGGCACAAGGCGACAACTAGATTCATTGAGGAAATTAATTAAAAAGAAAATAGTGGCAGTATATAGGAAGAAGGAAAGGGGGAAATTGTCTAAAAAAAGTATAGCACTGCAAAACAAGCCCCTACAAAAGGAAGAAAACATGGGTCACTTAAACAGAGATTAGGAGTAGATTACAGGTAATGTGCTGTTGTTGGGTTTTTTTTTTTTGTTGTTGTTGTTTTGTTTTGTTTTAACATAGTAAGGTAGTTTTCACTAATAACCTTGAAGGATCTTTCAAGTATAGCCAGAGTATCTGTCTAGACTTCTTTTCGAGTAGGGGAATTAGCCTTACTAAATCGTGACATGGGGATTTGTCTAACTTGTTCCAAGAAAGTCAAAAATGTAACAAAGGAAAGTAAATGATAAGAATCAGAGTTAAAGAGAAGGCAGAGCACACGGGATTATTATTAGGAATTACACACTCACTTTGAATGATACATGTATGTTGAGCATGATCTTAGCATAGATGTGAGTTTGGCTGAGTAGTAAAATTTGACAGTGTTGAGATCATATTATGGTACAGAAAGGTTGTAGCATTAGGAGAGTATTATAATAACAAGCAAAGGTGGAGTTGCCTCAGACAAGAATTAGAATTGCTGAGAGAATAGTATGAATCATAACATTTTTGAGATTGATGTCTAAAAGAATGGGTTCAGATTAAAAAGGTCGGTAGAGACCTCACATAGAACAGTTTTTCAGAGTAAAAGTAGTTTATGTATAGGAGTTTAGTTAGGGCCTTGTTAAATTTGCCTTAAGATATATCCTTAGTGGAGATGTCATTGTGGGCAGTTAAAACTCTGCAGTTCAGGAGAGAGGTCTTGTGATGAAATATAGCTTTGATGGTTGGTAACATTTATGTAATTTCTAACAGTGTAGGACGGGATGAGAAGGACAGGGATGTTCTTTCCTTCAGTTCATCCTCTGCCTTCACTGGACTTCAGCCCTGAACCTTTTCTCAGTGCTTTTAGAATCATTTCCCATCCACAAATTCCACATTTTTCCTTTCCATCCTCTCGTAATTTATTTTAATATAATAATCTAATACATTGTTTTTTCCCATCCAAGTACTAACCAGGCCGACCCTGCTTATCTTCAGAGATCAGGCACATTTAGGGTAGTGTGGCCATAGACAATACATTGTTTTCTAAGAAGCTAGTTGTTCTCTGTGTGTTTGTATTGTACCTTTGTTTTACATGTAGTAAGTAGGCATATGGGATTCTTTTTATGAAATCTCTACTCATCAGAGCTGCTAAGTTTCTGTTGTTTTATCTATAGTAATGCTAGTTTTTCTTCATCATCCTTTGTTTTAAACGGCTTTTGTAGTTACATCTGAAAGTTAAACTCTTTAAAATTGATGGGTGCATGCCTTTATTCCCAGCGAGGGTTGGGAGAGCAGAGGCAGGCAATTCTGTGAGTTCAAGACCAACCTAGTCTCTACAGTGAGTTCCAGGACAACCTGGGCTCCACAGAGAAACCCCACCTCAAAGAAAGAAAAACAAAAAATGATGAATTGTGTCTTTGTTCTTATTCACTACCAGATTTCTATGGTTAGTGCATGTTTATATATTGGTTATTCGTCTAAGCTTAAGCATTTTCTTTATATATCTCCTGTACATTTGTTTTTTTTTTTTCCTTTGTTTTTTGAGACACGGTCTCACTGACTTTATAGGTTTTGATGGCCTTGTACTCAAAGACCCACTAGCCTCATCCTCTTAAATGCTGTCATTTAGGACCTGCACTATCATGCATAGCTAGCCCTGAATATTTTATATTTTTATTATACGTTACTTCTTATTCAAAAAAAAATTATTTTAAAAGTCAGTAGTATGCCTATGTCAAAACTCTAAACTTTAGGGCCAAATATTTATTTGACTTTAAATCTTTATACTGTATGTCTGTAGAGTAAAATGTGCACCTATTTTGGGTCTGAAAAACAGAAAGCTCAGAGTACTGCGGGTACTGATGGGCAAGGTTTATTTATGGAATTGATAAAATTTTGACGTTAAATGAAAAGCCAAGACTTCTGTATTACCCATCTGGAAACTCACAGTAATATTTCCATCTCTAGCCTTTCTTTCTGATTTGTTTTCTTATCCCTCATGTCTGTGGTTTGATCTTAAAGCACAATAAAGGGAGAAATACCAGTAGAAGAGAGTCTCCAACCATACAGATGCTTGTACTGAGTGCAGTGTGTACTGAGTGCAGTGTGCCACTTTCAGTTTACATCTCCCCTAAAATTGTGTGCCTACAAGGAAGTGTGTAAAAAGTACAATATCTTTATAATCTTCAAATGACAAATGGAAGGGAACAGGAATATTTATAGTTAAATCTTTCATATTTTTCCCACTTGGCAAAATTTTTAGTCATTACCAATAAACAGGAGTTACATTTTGAGCCCTAAAGACATTTTATTTGCCTCTTGCTCTCCGAGTTTATTATGACATTGTTTACTTACTCGCATACAACCATAAATATGTCTGTATTGCTCCTTTGCGTTCTTTGTTTTTACATCTTAAATGTGTATGGGTGCTGTGACAGTAGAAGTCATATTTTCTAATATTTTTCTACAGAGTGAAAGGTCAAAGGGGTTTGGGTGAGTTAACTCAGACTGCAGGATTAATCTTTAACTACTCTGATAATTCTTAAGTACATGGAAAATTATATTCTGTTTGTAATACTTTATATACAATTTATAATTTCTTTACTGAAGTTAATATTATATAGCCACGATAGTATAATGAATTTACTATAGAATGTATGAATACTTTGATAGCATCTTAACTTTTATTTTTGTGGGATTTTGTTTTTTAGTACTAATTTAACTCAGGGCCTTGAACACGCTAGGCAATTATCCTACCATTGGCATACCACAAGTACCCATGTTTGCTTGCTTCTTTTGGATATTGTTTATTATTGCTTTTTTGTTGGGAGTTCTTTGAGACGGGTTCTCAGTAAATTGTGCAAGCTGTCTTTGTAGGCCAGGTATGCCTGCAAATTTCTGTGTTTGCTCCAAATTGGCTACTTAGATGTGCCTCACTGTACCTGGGCATATTATCTTTTAAAATTTTAAATGTATTACCTGTATGATATGCATCCTTGAATGTCATGGAGCACAAATCTGTTACAAATAATCCAGATTTATGATTAATACTTATATCAATCATTTTTAGCCAGAAGTGTTTATAAAGATGTACTTATTAATCCTTGATTTCACTCTAGAACTTTGCCCTCTAATGTTTCATTTTGCTTTGTTTCCCGGGATACCTCCTGCTGTGTGCGTTCTTAGTACAGGTGCTGGCAAGGGAAGACTCCTTGTCACCATTTCCTACTAAACCTCAGTTAGATCCGACCCCATTCATCAGTGTCTCCCTGTCACGCTCACCCTGCTTTACAGTCTGTGACTCCTGTTTGCTAACCACTGTGCTCTGCTTCTAGACTAATGTACAGCTCTACAATAAACCTCTTAGCATTTACAACCTTATGTTTATGATAAATTAGTTCCTCTGGGTAAAATCATTCCAAACGTGATTTGGCACATCAAAAGATGACCCCCGAAAGGCCTGCCCAATTTTTAGGAGAAGAATTTTTTAAACTCATTAGTGACAATTGATCTTGTCTCTTTATTTAAAGGAACCACCTGTGAAATATTCACTAAGCCAAAATATAAATTTATGGCCCCTTTGTATAAGAAACCATATGAATTGACAGTTAATATTTGTGTCTTTGTTTAAAACAAAGAAAGAAAAGAATTTTTTATTTCTATTTTTTTCATATGTTTTATTGGTTATTTTATTTATATTTCAAATGTTATCTCCCTTCCCAGTTTCCCTTCCACAAACCCCCTATCCTCTCCTCCCATCCCCTGCCTCTATGAGGGTGCTCTCCCACCCACCTAACCACTCCTGTCTCAGCGCCGTAGCATTCTGCTACACTAGGTCATGAAGCCTCCACAAGACCAAGGGGCTCCCCTCTCACTGATGCTAGATAAGGCCATCCTCTGCCACATATCCAGCTGGAGCCATGAGTCCCTCCATGCATATTCTATGGTTGGTGGTTTAGTTCCTGGGAGCTTTGGAGGGTCTGGTTGGTTTATATTGTTTTTCTTCCTATAGGGTTGCAAACCCCTTCAGCTCCTTCATTCAGTCCTTGACTTAACTGGCTGCGTGCATCCACATCTGTATTAGTCAGGCTCTGGCAGAGCCTCTCAGGAGACAGCTATACCAGGCTCTTCTGGGCATCAGCAATAGTGTCTGGGTTTGATGTCAGCAGGTGAGATGGATCCCTAGGTGGGCCAGTCTCTGGGACTTTCTAGTGTCTACCCCCAGTTCCCCATCCCCCATTGCTACATACCTCCTTTCAAATTCATGACCCTCTGTACTTCTCCCCATTTCCTCCCTTACCTGAACCAGCTCCCCCTTTTTCTCTCCCCTTCCTCTCCCTCCCAGACGTCTCTCTCTCCTCTACCTCCTGATATTAATTTCTTCCTCTTTCTGAGTAGAACTGTAGTGTCCATGCTTTGGCATGGTCTTCCTTCTTGGGTTTCATATGGTCTGTGAGTTGTATAGTGGGTATTCCATTTTTTTAGAGCATTCAAAGAAATTTTGATACAAGAAATGAATAATTGTGGTGACATATAAATTGATTTTCTTTTTCTTGTCTCTTCTAAGTCTAATATCTAATTAATATACTAATATACTATATATATTATACTGATATACTAATATACTAAAGAACATTGAGTTGTTGTTGTCTTTGTTTGGTTTTTACTTCATTGTTTTCATAAGTAAAACTTAGTTAAAATTTCTCTTTCTCTTTAGACTGTATACCTAAAAGTAAAATAGCTAGATCAGGTAGTTTAAAGCTGATTTTTAAAGCATCTGATAGTCATCCAATTACTCTCATGTCTAATAAAATTATACAGTGTATCATCTGTCCTAAACGAATAAATGAAAGTAAAAGTTGTTATGTGCTGTTTTGTTTAATGTAATTAGTTCTGAATATTTGCTTTACCTAATTATGTTATCTTTTCACTTCTTTTTGGAGTGTGTGTGTGTGTGTGTGTGTGTGTGTGTGAGTTGTTTTTCTCTGGTGATTTCCACATACGTACATATATACATACATGAATATACTGTGCATACATGAATTATAACCATGGCCAACTATGGTACATGTTTTTGTTTTTTGTTTTTTGTTTTTTTTTTAATCTCTTCTATTCACGTAGACCTTATGAGACCTTATAGGTTTAAGGAAGTTTGCTTGTTGTTGTGCTCGGAATCCAGGATCTTATAAATGCTTAGATTTTTATGTAACCCAACTTTAAATTGTAAAGATATCTAGTATTAGTATACTTATTTTCTTTCACAATAATAGACAAGAGATATCTTCTCCATATAGTACTTTGCAACTAGGGTGGTATCTTCTGTTCATAGTTTTTGGGTCTGTGGAGATAATCTGATTTGTGTAAGTCATTATGTTAATCCTGATTGCCATTATTTCATATTACTGGGTATCTCCTGGTAACTACAATAAGCTAGAAAACAAGAGGCTGCATATTTGCCAACAGCACATATTATTGACATTGTGAGTTGAAGTGTATCCATTTTCTTACTGTTGAACAGCAAAGTATTAAATGAGAAAGCTTCAATGAACACTAGGATTGTCAGATACTAAATTCTTGTTTGAGGCTGAAATTGTAGCCCACGTGACTTTTCTGGTAGTCTGCAAGTAATCATGCTACCGCTTTAGTTACAAGGTTCAGTAAAAAATAGAGATTGCTGAACCCTATTAGTCTCATGACTAGAAATGTCAGTGTTTGTGAGGGTTTGTATTACTTTAGTTTTTATTGCTGTTACTTTTATTTTGCTTGAGGCCTAAGGCAGGCAAGAAAGTTGTTCTTGTTTGAAATCTATGGTAGCCTTTGGTGGAGTGGCTAAGGAAGGTAGTTTTGTTTCTTGGAGAACAGGTATCAAGTACCTACCTGAATTTAGCCTCTGATCTCACTTTATAACCAAGATGAATTTGAACTTCTAACCTTTGAGACTTTCAGGTATTTTACTAGGAGAAACATCTATACATGAATTCAAGTTTCTTCTGTAATAAGAATTAAATAAAACCACACATTTGGTATAAAATTATTTAGACAGACTTCTCATTAATATTATATTGACTTAAGAAATAGTTTTCATAATTACTAAGATAATCACTTAACACATTTCACCCAGGGGCTGGTGAGAGGTTCCCAAGTTAGGTGTCCACTGTCCTTGCAGAGGGTCTGAACTCAGGTCTCAGCATTCATGTCAGATAGTTCCCACTTCCTGTAACTCACTACCTAGAGGGGATTCAGGCATCTCCTGTAGCCGCTGTGGCCACCTGCACGCACAGGCACATGCATACCCACACATCTCCACGTCCACATAAGGAAAAATAAAATATTTTAAAACTACTCAAAGAAAATAGGCAAAAAAAAATGTTTTTCTTTCTATTTGTTTTCTGGAATATATGCTACAGAGTTCATAACAACATTCCAGTATTTACAGATTGTTTCTAAACAGCATGCTTCTACTGATGTATGTGGTAAGTATTGTAATTTTTATTCATGAGGAATGAAGACATAGATCACTTATACTATTAGCTTTTATCCCAGATCCAACTTATTACAGCAGAAAAGTAAATATATTTGACTGTGTTCCAAAGTATCATACACATAAACACTTAACTCTGTAACTCAGTTCCAGAGTCACAGGACCAAAAGATTAAAAACTATTCAATGCATTAATATGTTAATATTTCTTTAAACTACTTGTAGGAAGAGGAGAACTTTTTCTACTTTCTGAAATTATTTCAACTGAGATAGACTTTCTGAAGAAGTGAAATGTTTGAACAATACAGATGTTAAAGTAGGACAGGTAGATTATGGGTAGAAGTAAATGATGCACTGAGCAGTACAGGTAATGTGTAAATGTTTAGGTATTTCTTTTTTGATAAATACTGTGTTCATATGTTTCTTTGTCAAACTCTCCTATAGTTAGTTCATTTTAATGTATAGGTGGCCCGAATTGTTTTTATTATACCTATATTATTTCTTCATATTCTTTTAAATAAAAATTCAAGAAGTTTGAGAGATTGTAATAGGAGGTAAATATCCAAACTTTACTCCTTTCATTCACCAGTCAAAGCCAACAAATATTTATTTATAACCTTATCACAAATGTTTAAGATTTTACTTTTAACTGTATACATTTGCACATGTCTGTATGTGGGTTTGTACCTGAAGAGAGTATCAGCTGGAGTCACAGGCTGGTGTGTTCCACCTGAAGTGAATGCTGGGAACTGAACTTGCTTTGTTTTGTCAAAATTAAGATTATGATGCTTTTGAATGTTCTGTGTTTTATTTGGCTGTTCCCTAATTGATTTCATTCCGCCCTTGTAGCAGAGGTCTAGTACTGTGTCATACTGTTTCTGGGTTACCTGCCATTCCTTTATATTTTCTTCTTAGGTGAGATGAGGTTATTATAAGTGCTGTACTTATGAAACCCTGTGCATAGAAGTATGTTCTTGTAGTCCCAGCTAGCGGACCGAAACACAAGGATCATCTGAATCTTATTTCAGTATGATCTTAGACAACGTAGTGATGCCCATCCCCACTTGCCAACACATTTTATAGAATTATGTGGAGGCTGGAATTTGAGCGCCATCTTGGAATCAGTTCCCACTGATACTAAGAGATGACTTATTCCTTGCCTGAACTACTTTGGTCCCTCTGACAGACAGCTAACCCTTCATGCTTTTAAAATGTTATAGATGTATTATATCATTTGTGTCTAACTTGATTCTAACATGTTTCCCGCACTCCTCCATCAGTGCTGTGACTCCCCCACCCAGGCAATCATCATTTTCACCTGAGCTGTAGTCTGCTTACTGATTTTCCTGCTGCTTCTCCTGCCCACTGATTGGTTTGTTTGTTTACAGGATCTTGCTATATAGCTCAGACTGACTTTGAATTCTCAAGTCTTTTTCCACCTTAGCCTCCTGAGGGCTAGGATTATATATGTGTGCAAGCTTTTCAGACTTTTTATGGAGACATTTTAAAAAGAATATAATCTGCTTCCAGTTTCCATTTTATCATGTCCACAGTTTGAGAATCATGGAACCTTCATTGATAACGTTATCTCCACTTGGTAGATAACATTTTCTCAGGCTGAGTTAGATGCTTCTGCCACAAGACAGCTCTTCTGGAAATGTACTGCATACCCCTTCCTTCTAATGGAAAAGTACAGCAAAATCTTTGTCAACATAGGCCTAGCATATTCACTGGATCTTAAAAGTTACTCCAGAGTAACCATAACCTTATACTGTCCGATTTTCTGTACCTGTCTAAAGCATTACAGTTAGCTAAAGAATAGTCCTTATATAATGTAGAAATCTTACTCAAGATTTATGTGTTTTAAGATGTAATTAAGTAGGTCCTAATGTTATAATTTTTGTGAAAGTTTAAATATTTGTTTTGTTTTTGCTATTTCCTAAGACTTTATCAACCAGTCAGTGTAGGTGGTGTTAAATTGACCACCATCTCATTATTTTATCTAAATTAAATAAAATTGAAAACTGAGAAGAAGAGCTCTGTATCTCATATACGTTGTATATTCATAGTAGCTCTTCCAAGCCAAGCACAACACTCAGTATCTGATCATGTTTACTATAGCGCCATGTCTGTCCTTCACCCTAACATTTAAGATTACAGAATTATAACTAAAGATAAACCATTATGACATTATTATTTCTATCTTTAACCAATTCTGCTCAAATACAATTTGATGCTGAGTTTACGTTTATATTATCCCAGAAAACTAGTGTCTTTTAGTTTTTTTCAAGTGTCTTATTGGAGATTCTCATTTTCATACACTACTTGCTGTAGAAAAAAAATATAGCCCTCCATTATGGTCATTTGCCAGGTCACACTGCAGAGATTCCTCCCATTAAACATGTAGAAAATTGGTGACTATGGCTGTCTTTATCTCTTGTGCCATTTTGGTAAGTTTTGTATGTTATTATACTTGCATGACAAATAATACATTCATGTCCTTCGTTCAACAATACATATAGTTTATTTTGCAATTTATCAATCTTGATAAACTTTGTATTGTTTGAAAGATATTTGAAATACATTTATTTAGAGATAACTGAATTGATTATTGATAGAGTATTAGAAAGTAAACTACCACGTTGTTAAAGTTGTAATTCTTTAATTTGAAGCACTTTTTATTTCCAGAGCATTGCATTGAACCCTAAATATTCCTATCATCTACTCCTGGAAAATCCCTTTTCTGTGCAAAAACACTATCTCCATTTTCCAACAAGGTATTAATGTGCACGCTTCTTAAAGTGAGCTGCCCAAGGTCATTCACTGGGTCTTTGGTAAAACCAGAAATAGAATTCAAGTCTCCTGACTCGCAACTCAGTTCTCTATCCTCAATATAGTTTTCTGTCTTCTATACCCCTGTGTCTCTCATGGGAAAAGAAGTTAATCTTCTAGCTATTATTAGCCACCAAATTGGTGGTAGCAGCACAGTGGAGAAAAGTGACTGTCTTTACACTGTGGCATTAGTATAAAAATATCTGGTAATGGAAAATTTGACAAATGTCATGTTAAAGGGAGTGGAAAATTATTTTAAGATCTAGATCTCATTTGTCTAGTTCTCAGAAAAGTCAAATTCCTTAGTAGAATAGAAATCATTTTTTTCTTCCTGTTTCTAACTTGTATTTCCTAGAGGGTAATTGACAACTATCATAATAAGAATAATGCACGTACTAGTTATCACCTCGCCATACATGTATTTTTACCTAGCTGCAGTTCTCAATTGCCTTATTAAAGTATATATGTTCTTTTATCAGTACTTAAGTAGTATTAACTACTAATAAAGTTAATAGTTATTAGTTACTAATAATAAATTAACTTATTACATCAATTGGGAGCTTTTCTTCCTGATTTTAAAAATACATGAAGATAATACATATTTTTTCAATGAGCAGTATTTGCTAAGCTAATATTTCATATCAGCTCTCTTGAAGTTCATCACAATCATGCATGCAGAATACCAAATATAAGAAAAGTATATTAGCATTCACAAAGTATATTGTTACAGTGTTATGATTTGGGACGTTAATATAAAACATTTGAGAAAATTTTATATGCTTAAATGGTGAGCATTTCTAGGTCTCTGAGAACTTTTAAGTTTATTAGAACAATTTGTTTTTAATTTTGAATCAAGCACCAAAAATGCTTTAGCGTGTTTCTATTAAAGTTTACTAGAAGCCTTTAATTAAAAGGATTTTACAATCACAGTTGTTTTAATTGTATGTATTTTTAAAACATAGAATCTATGGAGGTATTGACAAACAAAAAGGGAAGCAGAGTTTTCTTGGTTATTGCCTACTACACAAGGCCACTTAGTTCTAATGAGGTGGTGTTGATTCCCAGTAGGATTATTTATATCTATACCTACAAATATTAAATACTTGTTCTTAGCTCCAGGACAAACATGAATGCTGGAAATTGCTTGTGAATTGAAAGAAATGGTTGGAAATTTGATCTTATGATTACACAGAATCTAAAGATGGCTATTAAGAATTTATACTTTATACAGTAAATTTACTATTAAAGTTGTTAGTAATTAGTCATATTGTATTCCTTGCCTACTTAGCTATTTTCTTTAAGATTTCTATCAAATTTATGTTCTTGGTGATTTTATTTTTCTTAATTGTTGAGATTTTCGGAGTGACTATTGATGCATCATTGAACTTTTTAATTTTATAATTTTATTGCACAGGCACATCTGTGAGTGATCCTAACGTGCTTAAACTTACTCCACAACGAAGAACCAGAAGAAAAATAATTCCTTCTCCCTTGAAAGTACAACATACTCAGAAGTCTGCACTGTCTGAAAGTACACAGCTCAATGATTCTTTCAGCAAAGAACTTCAGCCTATTGTTTATACGCCAGAGGACTGCAAAAAAGCTCAAGACCTGTTTCCATCCTTAACGAGAACTTCATCGCAGTCTGCAAATGTAATGAATGACAATTCCCAGAAAGCACTGTGTAGAATAGAGTCTCCTCTCAGCAGAACTGAGTGCAAACAGGGTTTGTACTCTACATCTACTCTGTGTGATAGCATCAGAGGCTTGAAGAATAAATGGCCTGAACAAGAACCACTAGCAAGCAGCAAAAGCAGTGTGCACAGGTACAAAAGCAGAGTGCTTTACACTCATCGTTGTTTTCTTTCCCCGAAGTCTTTTAAACTGTTAACTTTCTCTTCTTTGTTTATATTGGAGGTGTATTTCATAAATGAAGTGTCCTCTCTTTGATATAAAAGTTGCTTGTTTACTACTATTTAAGTTGAGCGTGGATACATTAACCACTTTTTAAAATGACAAATTTTATATTCTAACTCTATTGACCTTCCTTAAGCTAGAAGAGACCTTAAGAAGTATTTCATTTGTTCTCTATATTCTGATGCTTTGTATCCTAAGCCATCAATGAAAAAGACTACTCTGCTTACTAGTCGATGAAGAATATCCACAATTCAGCATAGTTAGCCATCTAATATATGATTAAATGAATGTCATTTAAGCAAGCATTCAACTACATAATAACATCCAATCTAAATATGGGAAGAAAAATACCTCTACATTTCTTTACTATAAGGAATGTAGAAAACTATTGACAGCATACCTAACTGGTGTTTTTAATTGAGAGAATGTTTTATTTTATGGAGGAATATCTTACTGTACATATTAACATCAGTGGTTTTCTTATTTTAGAAGTGTAAATCACTTTTCTCTTTGCAGCGTAAAGCAATTCTGTTCTCTTTAATTCTTCATTCTTAATGTTTAGGATAGAGTCTTCTTCATTTTCAACAAAGGATTCTATGCCTGAATCAGCAGGTGTGCCGTCCTACATGGCAATGACTACTGCTGCAAAGAGGAAATGGAAACAAATGAGGTATGATGAAGCATGTACTGTTTTCGTCTCTATATAAGACTATCTTTATACTTTCATTTTCCATGACGTTTTATTATTGTTGGACTCAGTTCTTATTTAAGAAGTGCCCAGTGAAGCTCTGGATTTGTGTTATAGAAGGGAAACCCGAGGGTGTTTTGTTCCCAATTCTAAAGAGGGGCATAGTGTCCACACTTCAGTCTTCATTCTTCTTGAGTTTCATGTGTTTAGCAAATTGTACCTTATATCTTGGGAATCCTAGGTTTGGGGCTAATATCCACTTATCAGTGAGTACATATTGTGTGAATATGTGAATATTGTGAATGTGTTACCTCACTCAGGATGATGCCCTCCAGGTCCATCCATTTGGCTAGGAATTTCATAAATTCATTCTTTTTAATAGCTGAGTAGTACTCCATTGTGTAGATGTACCACATTTTCTGTATCCATTCCTCTGTTGAGGAACATCTGGGTTCTTTCCAGCTTCTGGCTATTATAAATAAGGCTGCTATGAACATAGTGGAGCATGTGTCCTTCTTACCAGTTGGGACATCTTCTGGATATATGCCCAGGAGAGGTATTGCTGGATCCTCTGGTAGTACTATGTCCAATTTTCTGAGGAACCGCCAGACTGATTTCCAGAGTGGTTGTACAAGCCTGCAATCCCACCAACAATGGAGGAGTGTTCTCAACACCCATGGAAGGAGTTACAGAGACAAAGTTTGGAGCTGAGATGAAAGGATGGAACATGTAGAGACTGCCATATCCAGGGATCCACCCCATAATCAGCATCCAAACGCTGACACCATTGCATACACTAGCAAGATTTTATCGAAAGGACCCAGATGTAGCTATCTCTTGTGAGACTATGCCGGGGCCTAGCAAACACAGAAGTGGATGCTCACAGTCAGCTAATGGATGGATCACAGGGCTCCCAATGGAGGAGCTAGAGAAAGAACCCAAGGAGCTAAAGGGATCTGCAACCCTATAGGTGGAACAACATTATGAACTAACCAGTACCCCGGAGCTCTTGACTCTAGCTGCATATGTATCAAAAGATGGCCTAGTCGGCCATCACTGGAAAGAGAGGCCCATTGGACACGCAAACTTTGTATGCCCCAGTACAGGGTAACGCCAGGGCCAAAAAGGGGGAGTGGGTGGGTAGGTGAGTGGGGTGGGCGGGTATGGGGTACTTTTGGTATAGCATTGGAAATGTAAATGAGCTAAATACCTAATAAAAAATGGAAAAAAAAAAGAAGGGAAACCCGAAAGAAGCCCAAGAATTCTACTTGAAATTTACATAAAGTATCCCATTCATTTTTCATTTATTAAAAATATAAATTGAAAAGTCTTCTGACTTTCAAAGTGTCACTTAGTTCTTACTTTTATTCTGGTGACAATTGTTTGATTATTTGTCCTGAGTTTCTTTGCTCCTAGAATTTAGTTGTTTTAATGATTTTTGATGCATACCCAAAATAGGGAAGTAAGAGTCTGCTATCTTTCCATGTCACTGTGACTTATATCAGACCACACTACCATCAAGAACAATTACAATTGTCATTCAATTGTAGTGACTAAATAAAATACAACTAAGAACTCGTTGAAGGCATTGGCAAACAACCATGGTAGTCAAGGACTTGAAAATGTACCATCCAAGAAAGCAACATGCTACTGGAAGCCAACTTTAGTTTACTGGACTCCCTTTATTTTAGTGCTTGCCAGTTCATAGGATAAGGCTAGAGACCAAACAGAAGCCACTTAAGTGATTTGCAGGTATCCCTGAGCTTGGGACCTAAGTCATTCTGTGTGGCCTTTGCTTTTAAGGCTTGCTAGCTTCTAAGGTCTGTTGAAAATCAAACTGAAAGTAGCTGCTAAAAGACCCCTGTATTAAGCAGAGTTTGACATTCTGGGGTACAAAGGTTTAAGGTCAAAGATACAGAAGGACTCCTTTTAAACACCCGAAGATTTTATTAGAAAATCTGTGAGGTGCTGTACTCTAGGAGTAGGACAATCTAGAAAGAAACTAGTTTTTGAAAGTCTGAAACAGATCTTAGACCAACTCAGTCTTTGTTAAATTCATGTGTTCTATATCCATTCCACATGTGTCTAAACTCAAACGTCTACCCTCTAGAAATGCTATCTGGCACTAGCTATGCAAATATTCACACATAACATTAAGCCAAAATAATAGAATGTCAAGATACACAACCAAACGGCTTAAAGAAAGGAAGCCAGCCAATCAAAGCAACAGTAACCTACAGGTGACATGGATAAGGATTAGCAAATATGGCCTATTGATTGTAATCATGATTCATTTCAGCAAAGTAGATAAGATAGAATATTGACCAAAAATCTGTAATCTGTCAAAATTAATCAAAAAGATATCCTAGAATCACAAAGATAGAATTTACTGAAATTTAAAACTCATGTCAACTATTTTAATGGATTAGTCCTAGCAAAAGAGAGTATGAGTGATCTGGAGGGTAGATGCTTCGAAAAATACCTAAACAAGTAAAGGAAGAAACAGAAAGAAAACAGACATGCGGAGGAGACCGGTAGAACACTACTTTCTTGAAATATCCGTTTTCAGTTTCCAAAAGAAGAAAAAGAATAGGGGAAATTTGATAAGATTTCTTCCTAAACTTCTTTGCATGCCATTCTGACTAGGGTGAGATCTTGTGCTCTCTCTTACATCCTACTCTGTCAGCCTTACCTTTATCCGGTCTATCCACGCCATACGTGCTACCTACTGTGAGCTACTTAGTAGCCATGCTTAGAAGACCACCTGTTATGCAATAAGCAGAGCAATGTTCAGGTAACACTTATTGCATAATAACTTCCCATGTATGGAAGACAACAGATTCTGGCAGTTGGATTTTCCAAATACAAGTCATAACCTGCTTCCTATAGGCAAAAAAGTGGAAGTTTATCATAGGTACTTATTTAGGGATAAACAAAGCATAATTTAGGTTTAATCCCATCCCTGATTTCAGGACCCCACTCAGCAGCAATGTTAGAAGAATAGGCTGTGGAGCAGTTGTGACTCTGTCCTTTGCTCAGGTGTCAGTCTGAGTTGGACACTTAGTCTGTCTCACTTGCGTTGTGAGATGAGCGAACCGTCAGCATCTGGTGCACCCGCTGCAGCACTGCTTATAGTCTCGAGTTTGTCGTTCTCCTCACTGATTAATATTAAGGTTTCTGGGTCTTTACATGTTTCTACTCAGATGGTGCAAATGTTTATACTGAGAATGCTCTCACAATGTAAACATAGTCATTATTAAATACATGTTTTCTCAGAAATGGCTAGTTACATAAATTGTGTATTTGTGGGTATAAATATATTAATGACTACTAGCACATGAGAAGCCAATACTGTGAAATAATATTAAAGAATATAATATAGAAAGTAACTTGACTGTTCACAGACTATTAGTTACTATTCTGTTATATTCCCTCTGGTATTAATAATTATATCCTGCCATTAACTAAGGTTAAAAAAGATTAATGATAGATGTGTACATAATTACTTTTTTTATAATCTTCCTTTCCCCCAATTAGATGAGCTTGAGAATAATAAGCTCTGGTATTTTCCACTTAGTAGATTTCACGTACATATTTAGGGTATATATGTTCTAATATAGTTTTAAAATATTAAAATATCTCATGTATACTTTATCTACTATTCACAAATTGTTTCACTTTTAAAAAAAAGAAAAAGAAAACTAGAGCTTAAGGCCCTTGATATTCCCAAATCTACAAAACTGAGTTTTATCAGATTAAATTGGGAGTGAAATGTAATCCTAACAATATTTTAGTTATTTTCAAACTTCGGCATCAGTGGGTTTCACTCCTTGTGACATATCTCCACAGTGTGAGTAACACAAGTGCATATGTTCCTTGTGGCAAAGCACCTGGGAAATAATCTACACAACTGCTACCTGGACCCTGTCACCTTATCTAAATTATATTAGCATCATTAAAATCTTAACTAGGTTTATTTTTTAAGTATTTTTAGTGCCTCCAATTACTTATACAGGATTGCACAATTGTTATTTCCGTATTTAATTTTATTATAAGATATAATACATAAATCAAGATAGTTTTGAATGCCTTAACTAAATTGTAAACTTTTTCCCACAAGTTCTACATCAAATGCTTCAATCAAATCTGATGAAAGTTGTGGATTTGCCAAACGCATTCGACGGGATAATTCAAGCGTTAAGCCTATGCAAGAAAACAGACTGAAAGTGGGTATGTCTAAGCTGTTAATCTGATGTTTAATTACATAATTATCTATCACAGTACCTTGGTTTTATGTCTTCATAAACATCTCCCTTAATATATTGTGGCAGGATATGAATGATTTATATAAATAATAGGAAAGGAAATTTAAGCTACATTAGGAAGCAGGTATTCAAGAGTGTGCAAATGCTAAAGTAGAGCCAGAAGTCAGAACTACATTTCCCAACTTGTTACTCTGCAGACCACTACTGTTGTGTGGATTGCCTCATACTGCAAAACTAATAACTGAAATAAAGGTTAAATGTATTATATCAGATAGATAGGTAAATAGATAGTATATGTATATTTAATTTTTTTGTTTTTGAGACAAGGTCTTAATATATAGTACAAGCTAGTTTTGAACTCCTGCCTGTGCTGTGCAATGCTGAGTTTACTGGCATGTGCCACCATATCTATCAACTATACTTTATAAATAAACTACGTCCACTTGACATGTTTTCTCTCAGTCTTTGTGTTTTTGAAATTTGGCCTGAGTCACTTATGTAGTTACTATGTAGTCTCTACTGTGTTCCTAGCTGTAAGCATATTCTGACTCCCAGGGATACGCTGAGGAAGGCATTAATAAAGGACGCCCTCAATCACATGTGGGAAAGACATGTGTCCTCCCTGGCAACAGAGGCTTTCTGTTTACTACGAATGTATTGTGTCAACCAGTTCTATACCACAAAGCCCAGCCAGACCTGTCTCCAGCATATAATCCCTATGATTCCCTTCAAAAACTACTGATTTATGAAGCATTCATCCTGTGCTAGGTCCAAAAATGAATATAAGGATGAATGAAAAAGGTTCTTCTCTGAAGGCACTTAGAGCTCTATGAATTTAAAGGAGTCTCATGAGATAGCATATATGCCTCTGGTTAACATGAAACCTTTTTATTTTTTTCCCTAATTTTGCTAATTGCTATGATAATGCATGATGCTTGTTTACTTTTTCAAAGGATATGTCTACTGTGTAGGTTCTAAAATCGAATCGTAGCTTAAAATAGAATTGTTAAAGATAATGGAGTGCTTAAGGTAAATTTCATTAAAAATGGAATTACCACTGTGGGAGAGAGAGTAAGTAAGTGACGTTATAGTTGTATTAGTATAGTTGTATCCTTTTATGAACTTGAGTGCCATTGTATTTGGTGCACATATGCTTATACCTATAGTTTCCTCTTGGTGGCCTTTTCCTTTCATAATTATAAAGTGTCTTTCCATATCTCTTCTGATTAATTTTAATTTTGTGTGTTTTATCAGATATTAAAATGGTTCACCTCCTTGGTACTTATGTCTCTTCTCTCGGAATACCTTTCTTCATCCTTTAGATGATGTCTTTGATGGTACGATTTCTTAGACGCATTTGTGTCTTTTTATTGGGAAATTGAGACCATTGATATTGGGAATTATCAAAGAGCTGTGCTTAACAATTCCTGTTATTTTGTTATAACAGTGTGGTTCTTTTTCTTTTTTTTTGATCTACTGCTCTGGGATAATTTACTCCTACTGTCTTCTTGGGTGTGGTTAGTCTCTTTAGATTAAAGTTAATTCCTTCTAATGCCTTCTTTGAAGCACAAATTTGGTTTTATTGTAATGTCTTTCATCATCTTATTGTGAGTGATATTTTTGTTGGGTATGGTAGTCTTACCTGGCACATGTGGCCTCTCACTTTGTTAAACATCTGTCTCGAACCTTCTGGTTTTCAAAGTTTACATGGAGAATTCAGGTGTTATTCTAATAAACTAGCTTTTTTGAGCCTTTACTTCTTTCTATATGTTCTATACATTTAACATTTTGATTATTATGTGTCATGAGGAATTGTTTTCTAGTCCTCTTGGTTTGGTTGTTTGCATGCTTCTTGAACTTTTTTAACCATCTCCTCTTTTAGATTGGGGAAATTTCCTGAGATTTTTTAGAAATAATATATATAAATACTTTTTTCTGTGCCTTTGGTTTGGGATTCTTCTCCTTCTATTCCTGTTACTTGTAGTTTTGGGTTTTTTCACGGTGCCACAATTTCCTGGGTGTTTTGTGCTTGGATTAGGTTGGATTTAACAGGCTGGCTGTTCTGTTCTTTGGTTGCTGTTGGCTACCCTGTATCCTATGACAGTGTGATGGCTGTGGGGTCCTTGGTGGAAAGCACTTCAGCATCCCAGCCCTCGGTGGCTATTGGGAGAACCTGGTAGAAGGTATTTGTGGTTCTGAGGCTAATTCACACAAAGGAAAGGCTGAGATTAGAAGGAAAGACTGAGAGGGACAGAGGGAAAAAACTATGGAAGCCCTGGGCTGAAACAGGATGTGGAAACCTCAGGGAATCTGTTGTAATTTAAATTGTGTTAACTAACTATGAATTCCAAGAGTAAACTTGTGTCAATGTATTGTTATGGGTGGAATGAACAAGGAGTTTTGAATGGCAGTCCTTTATATTTATTCATCTTTATTTCTTCTCTAGGCTATAAAAGAAATACCAACAAAACAAATTCAAACATGCTTAGAAAATTTAGAAGAAACACTTCAAAAGAAAATGTACAATAAGAAGAATCAATGTCCTTGTGTGGTATTTATGCCTTTAGAAATGTATTTCAAGTCTGGGAAAGAAGGCCATCTTTTGCTCAAATATTTTCAGCAAGCAAAATGAAACTTCTTTTGTATTTAAAATAAATATCAAAT
Source organism: Mus musculus (assembly GCF_000001635.26). Lineage (NCBI taxonomy): Eukaryota > Metazoa > Chordata > Mammalia > Rodentia > Muridae > Mus > Mus musculus. Next base: position 109,341,376 of record NC_000068.7, read on the forward strand.
TACAACAGGGTATTTTTCCCATTTCTCAAATATTTGGTATGCTTGAAAATCTCTAAGTCACCATGATGCCAATTTACTCATACTTTACTACAACTTGATTCGAACATTGTAGAAAACATAGTAAATTAAATTGCCCTTATTATTTTCAAAAATAAGGAGACTTTAGAAGTCATAGTTATGGCCAAGATGTATTTGGTCTTCTGCTGTGTGTCAATATGTTGGTTTAATCATACATGTCATTTTACTTTCTAAAACATTGGTGTAAAAATGTAGATACATATGTCCATTGCATTGTAAATATTGTTTAAATACCTTCCATAAATAATGTGCTAATATTTTATTACTTGGTATATTAAAGATGTAGATTTTAAACAGTTTGGTTTTCCTGTTTTATTGCAATCCCTTGCATATGCTAAATGTTATTTTATATAAGCATGAGTTTTGTAAATTTGTTTTTCCTCCTAGAACAAGATAATATGTACCTAGACCAAATTTGTAAACAATCCATAAGTTTCTTAATAAGTAGAAGTGGTGAGAAAGCATTTTAATCATTTCTGTTACCGTCTGGATTCCACAGAGCTACAGCTTACTTAACCTTGTTCACTCGCGTGCTTTGGCCTGCCTGTGTGGTCTGGAGTGCAGATTTCACAGCAAACCAGTCATACAACAGCTTATGAGACTTCTTAAGGCTTTTAGTTAGCCAGGTTTTTTTTTTTGTTGTTGTTGTTTTTTTTTCTTTAAAATCTAATTGAGAAAGCATGAGACGGAATAATCTTCACAGTTCCTAGGAGTAGAGTAAGAATCAATTATAGAGAAGGCCCAATAATTTTTCACCATTCTTTGTGATTACTTTTCAACTGTGTTGCCTGTTTTAAGAATCACCTTCAAATCATCCTTTCAAATTATTTTAGGTAATTATATCTTTCTAGAGAAATCTTTTTACCACATGAAGGACCAGAAGATTAGTAAGTGGGAACACAAGATGTCTCAGTGTATAAGGGCATACATAAGCTGATCCCTGGAACACCAATAGTAGGAGAGAACTCATGGCAACTTGTCATCCACCCCCACATGTAAACCCCAGCATGCATGCATCTACATACACAAAACAGTAGAAGTCACTCTGCATGCCTCTTGTCTACCTCATGCCAGAAGCTGTGTGGCATTTTCTTACAAATGTAAGTTTTATCAGAGATTTTCTCTTGGCAAAAATGAGTTTGCAGCAAAACCATGTTGAGGAAATAATGATTATGAGAATATAGAGCTGTTTGAATATGTGAATAAATATAAAATATTTGCATTGAGATAGAACGAAAATGCTATTGAGTCTGTCTGTAGTCCTAGAAGTTACTCTTATTAATAGTTCAGTTACAGAGCAGATCATTTATTCTTTGGTGTTAGTCATTTATTTGTTGCTCTGACAAAAGCAACTTGAAGGAAAGGTTCAATTTGACTTATACTTGGTAAAGGGGGACCATCCTTCATGGCCAGAAAAACTTGGTGATGGGAACCTGACGGCGGCTCACACTGCATCTGCTGGTACCTGCATAACTTTTTCCTGTTTATTCAATTTGGGACCTCAGTGCCCAGTTTCAGGGATGGTCTTCCTTGCATACTGAATCTTCTGAAAATGCCCTTATAAACATAACCTGAGGTGTTAATTCTGGTGATTCTAAATCTAGGCAAGTTGATAATGAAGATTAGTTTCCTTTTCTTATTTAATCTCATTTCAGCATTGGACTAGGAATGTCAAAATATGCCTCCTTTTTTTAGTTTAGGGTTTTTTTTGTTGGTTTTTTTTTGTTGTTGTTGTTGTTGTTGTTGTTTTGGGGTTTTTTTGGTTTTTTGGGTTTTTTTTTTTTTTTTTTGATTCAGGGTTTCACTGTGTAATAGTCCTGGCTTTTCTAGAACTAACTTTGTAGACCAGGCTGACCTGGAACTCAGAGAGATCAGGCATGCACCACCACCAAACAAACAAATATGGCCATTTTTAACACAAGTATTTCCAAGTACTAAAGAACTAATAATATTAAATTAATATGCTGTTGGCCACTTTACATATACTGATATCTCCTATTGCCATTTGCTGGCAGCCATGGTCAACACCAATGTGTTCTCTAACATGGCAGCCAATTGCATCTTTGAGCTGTTTACAGACAGTTGCAAAGACAGCCAAAAACTTCATGCTCTGAGCACTGCAGGGGAAGGATTTGGAGAGGATTCCTCCTTTTACAGAGTTATTCCAGGACTCATGTGCCAGGATGGTGACTTCACAAACCACAGTGGCACTGGTGGCAAGTCCATCTTTAGGGAGAAATTTGAGAGTATGAACTATACCCTGAGCACACACCTTGCCCATGGCAAATGCGTCTGTTTTTTTTCTTCTCTGCTTCCAAGACTGGTTGGGTGGTAAACATCTTTGGGAAAGTGAAAGGTGTGAATATTGTGGAAGCCATAGAGCATTTTGAGTTTAGGAACCAGCAAGGTGATCACCATTGTCTATGGTGGACACCTCTAATACTTTTTTGACTTGTTTACATATTTATTAGCCAACAGGCCATTCCTTCTGTAGCTCAGAAGCCTACCCTTACCTTCTCTGTTCACAGCACCTTGTAAATTCTGCCCTAGCTCGTGTTCCTTGGATTTCATGTCTTTCCCCTGAGCTTAGACAATTGCAGAGATAAGTTTGATTATAAAATGAAAACTAGATAAGAAAAAATAAAAGTAGCATTAAGAATTTTAGAAAACATAGTTATGACTGGGTATTTAATAATATATTTTTGCTCTTGCTTAACAAATTGAAATAATTTTCACACATTAATACTATCGGTCATTTTTATTAAGACCTTTGTAAAACAGGTTTCTGTAAAACAACATTTTAAAAAGATTAAGCTTTCTTTTTAAAATTAAAGAGCATGGTTTTTTTATGCTCTTTAACTTGGAGTTGTATGGCGAAGATGGAATGGTGTCATAGTCTACTGCATTAGTAACACTGCAAGCTATATTTGTTAGCAGTTCTGGAAGCTAAGAAGTCCAAAATCAAGCTGCTGGCATCCAACAAGGGCCTTGAATCATCACAGAATAACTGTTCTTCAAAGTTTAGTTTAAATTCATCCTTCATATGACTTCTTTAAAAGGTGGCAGTTGCCATCCTGTGAGATTTTAACTAGCCACTGAACCCTTACAAACACCAAGGTTATGTCTATAGTATGTCAAGCAACGAGCTATCAGAAACTATGTCCTGAGCTATTTCTGTTAAATATATAGCAATGTATGCATCTGGATCCCTAGAGTAGCACCAGCAAAAACTAATTGGGATTTTTATTGTGTGTGGAAGGTGGACTCACTCATAGCACATCTGTGTAAAGATCAGTGTTAAACTTAAGGTACTGATCCTCCCGTGCATCATCTGTGAGACGTCTCACGTTGCTACTGTGTGTTACCAAGCTAACCAGCCTGCAAGTGTCCGTAATTCTCCTGTCCCTACCCCACTTGCTGTAGGAATGCTGGGATTACACATGCTAGCTATCACTTTTGACTTTTGTTGCTACATTTGCATGGCAAACACTACCCAATGAACATCTCCACAACCTCAAAAAGTCAAGGTTTAAAAAGGTTTATTCTCTCAAACAGATGCAAAATATAAAATGTTTGGTATAAAAATTAGTGACATGAATGGAAAATGATTTTCTAATTAGGACTTTCAACAAAAGTACTGTCCTTGCCTTACTCCTATTCCTCTTATGTATATACATATTCATACACACACATATGAATATATATATATGTGACAGTTTTATTTGGGAGGAGGTATAATATGTGGGAAACATGGTCTTACTTTGTAGACCAGATTAGCCTCAAACTAGCAGTGATCCTGAGTGCTAGCCTTTCAAGAATGTACCCTACCTACAATGCACTTTTCTGATACAAAATGGAACCCCTCCCCAATTCTGTTGCCCTTGACACATACCACTTCCCAATCTCTCCTTCCTATGGCTATTTCACAATCCTATCCTGTTTCGGAAAGTCATTAGTCCCTGTTCTTCCCAATAACAATTCTTAATACTGGTTTTTCACCCAGTGTGTGTTTTGTTGAGTGGTGAGTGGGCTGGAAATCCACCCTTCAGGCTTGGACTTTCCAGCTCACACTCTCTTGATCTGCAGCACCACCCCCCTTCTCAACCCTGAATGGTGCCTACAGTTCTTACACTCCGATTGTGTGCCTCTTCTGAATGCCTGTCAAGAGCATTAGCCTCAGACTAAAGCTGAAAGATCACAGCCACTTACTCTGCAGTCTCTCTGCGCTTTCTTCTTTGACTTCTCATTCAGTTTGAGAAGAGGTGATGTTTTGAGTCCAGTTAGCTCTGTAACTACGAATGGAAAGGAATCTTGTCACATCAGGGGCATCTGGCAAACAGTGACCATGCACTTTACTGTTGGGTTCTAAAAGCCATGCCTGGAAATGCCTTAAACTTTTTCAGTCCGATAATAGAAAGTATTTAAATTTTATTTTAATTTGTCTTTCTTTTTTTAATGGGTTTTTTGAGACAGGATGACACACTGTAGCCCAGGTTGTGCTGTCAAGATGTAACATGCTGTTTTTCTGAGTTTCCAACTTTCATCACTCCCCACACATAAAAGACCCAAAACTTTTACTAAGTTCTACATAACTGTCTCCAGAATACCTAGACTGAAATATTTGAGTGTTCAAGCACACTTACTTGTCTGCATTACAGCTGACTGCTGCTATCATGTTTCTTTCTGTCTTCACCCTACCAAACATTTTACATTAATTACTCTCATCTTTAAAAATCCCACTAGTTTTTTCTTGCAACCACTCCTTCTCTACTTTTTATAATATACTAGAAACCAAGAAAAAAAATGGAAGCCAAGAATTAATATCAGTTGGGCTTGCTTTTACTTGGTCATCCATAGCACACAAGCAGAGAACCCACAGCAATATAGAGGAATCAAAAAAAGAGGGGGGGGGCAGAGAGGAAGAAGAAAAGGAAGAATAAGGAAGAGGAGGAGAGAAGAAGAAGAAGAAGAAGAAGAAGAAGAAGAAGAAGAAGAAGAAGAAGAGGAAGAAGAAGAAGAAGAAGAAGAAGAGAGAGAGAGAGAGAAAGAAAAGACAGACAAACAAACTATGTGCATCCACGGAGGGAAAAGCTAGGATATCCATCAGTAATTATAGTAGCATAGATCTATGTATCTTGGCCATCTTTCACATAGACTTTTCCAAACCCATTTTTTAATTCCCATCTAATGTTTCTGCCAAGGATGACTTTGGCTGTGCTCTGATAAAGCCACCCAGAGACTTTTCCACCACATATAAATCATTCAAGAAATTGGTTGTTTTTCGACTCTTGAAGAAATGTACTATTTCTATCTTATTCCCAGGGAAGGTTTAAAAGACAAGCCTTGACAAAAAAAAAAAAAAAAAAAAAACCTGAAAATAAAATAAATTCTGTACAGGTGATGTTTATCACTACTTTGTAATCAACATTGTTTTAAATTCCTGTAACCATGATTTTTTCCTGGAAGGTAGCTTCTATGCTTAATTTGGCAGGAGGTTCTGGTATAATGAGCTTTTGGGTTACTTTAATAGTCACAACTCCCTAGGTCAACTGGCCCCTCCACCCAAGCAAAGACACCATGGCTAACAATTTGTGATATTAAACATCTTTAATGGATAAGTTTATCTTTTTACCCACTATTGGAAGCTAATTTGTAACTAAGAGTGGTGGGAAATGATGGCTGTCAGAGTTAGTTGGAACTCGTTTCAAAACTCCCATCTGTCAGTAGTTCAGCATCATTGCTCAGAGACCCAAGATGATGCAGTTGATTGCAGAGGAATGACATTTCCAGGTGAAATCCATTATAAAAGTAAACTAATTCCCAGTCATGACCTTACGGACCATAGATAGTCCCTCAGCGACCACAGGCCTGCTGTAAATGGAAGATGAATACAGTCATTCATTTGGCATGTGCCTGATAGAAATATTTTCCAGTTTCCCCCTAACTCATTTAATGTTCATTTTAAAATGCACACCCAAATGGACTTGATATTTAATTCTTTTATAAACTGTAAACACTTCACACTGTGGTATTTGGATATCTTACAGACTTTGTCTGTAAACAGAAGTTGCTTCAAGGCATATTCCAGATACTTGCTGGTACAAAACTTTAGAAGCTTAACAAGTTCTCCAAATGAGTGCCAATACTTTTCACCATTTGAATCGAAAAGGCACATTTAGTGCAATGAGTGTTACAGATGTTTGCATTTTAATTGCAATAGCCATGGCTATCTCAAGAACATGTTTTTGTGATAAATCCTGAATTATAGGCAGGACCTTGAAAGATCTATTCCTAGAACTCATATTGAAATAAAAATTAAATATTTTTACATCCTATCATATTACAGAACTCCAGATGGGATGCAACATTAGGCTGCATAACAGCGTGACTAAGCAATCTGAGTCGCTTGGATTTGGAATAATGTTGAATTGGGAGTGTCATTATAAAGAAAATGGCTTAAGTTGAGAAAGGAAGGGGACCTGCTCTTGAATAATCAATTTTTCAGACTATTATTTTGGCAAAGCCAGTTGTAGCATTTGTTACCTACCTGAAGCAAAGTAGACCCTTTGTGTTCAAAAACAGACTTTATGGAAGAGCCAGTCGACCTATTTTATTAATTCCGTATTCATAACTAGTCCATAATATCAAAGTAAATTAAAATCATTGACCCAGACATGAAACTAGGATTTTTAAATGGCAACAAAATATTGAGTAGGGAAATTTCATTATAAATATTTATCAAGAGCCAGGCAGATGGCTCCGTGGGTATAGACAGTTTATGCCAAGCCCAGTGACTTGAGTTTAATCTCTGAGATTTTCATGAAGGAAGGCCATAACTGACTCCCAGAAGTTGTTCTCTGCCCTCTACAAATGTTCCATGGTATGCATACATGCGTATATGTACACACATGCAAACACACACACACAAGTAAATAAGTAAACATATACAAACAGATGACAAGCAATCATAGACTTTGAAAAGTGCATTTTGTATTTAATTATAATTTTAATGCATCACATATCCTCAGAGTTTTAAATAGCACAGTGTTATTTTATTAACAGAAATTGGAGCCAATGGTGTAATGACTTTATCTTTCTGTAAATGTTAGACAAGCCACACAAACTTAAACTGAAAAGAGTACTCCATATTTTCATATTCTGTTACATTTTAGTTGGGCAGTGTACAAGCCAATGAGCCTGAAAGCTTTGTATAACCAAGTTCACAATGCTCTTCCCTCTTGAGCCCTAGGATACCTGATGCTCTGTCTACAAGTATTCAAGAAATCCAAAATCCAAAGGGAAAACCTGATATAATTCATGTTCACATCCCACAGAGGGATTCAGACTATAGGAGAAAACAACTCAATTACTGTAAGAAACAGTTGTTTTGCTTTGTTTGAACTAACAAGAAAAATGTGACTGGTTTCTTACGGTTACATTTTCAAAACGTATTCTGCCTCCCCCAGAATGGCCTGGGTCACATGTTCTCCCTCTCAGGTATCCAGTGAGTCATGAAACTTGAGAGGTGTGTGCCATTTCCCCTCTGTGTGGGTAGAAGGATGCGTGGCTATGCCGTTCTTGGCAAAGCTCTGAATTTAGCACTAAATATCAGATTGTTTTTTTTTCTAAAGTTTTTGAAAAAAAAAAATCACATCTTAACATACCAGACTTTCCTATAATGTCAAAATGAAAATAGTCATCTAAATATCTAACTGTAAATATTTATAGGAAATTTTTAGCAAAAGTTGAAGAATTTCTTGATTTGTCTGAATTAAAATTTACCTAACACATCTACTAAACATCTTCTTTTAAACATTTGTGAATATACTTTACCAACATATTCAGAAGTCTTTGTGTTTTCCCAGAGTTCACCTTTCCTCGACTTTATAGTCAGCAAACTGCTCTATGGTTGTGGCTGAATTAGTAGGTGTTTTATTTTATTTTATTCTATAAATAACTGTCCTATGTAATTAGACTGAAGGACTTGAAGTGCTGTGGGAACTTGACTTTTGGGGTTAATAATTTTAAGTAAGTACTGTTTTATTTAAAGCTTGACCCTATTTAAAAACAAAAAACAAAACAAGCAAACAACAAACAAAACTCCCTGGTTTCCTTCTCTAAAGGAAACTGTTTCTCTCTAAACTCTCAACTCACTGTCCCCTCAGTACTTGAACACAAGGCAGTATAAGTTATTCCTGATCCTTGAATTATCTGGACACCAATTGGATCTGTGTCCTAGAGTCCAATTATAACACTAACTACCTAGAGAAAAGGCAGACTCCATAGGTTAATGGTTCAGACTGCGTCCTATGTCAAGCACCTCTATATGTCTTCCCAGCTGGGCTACAATTCTAGGATTCCCATAAACCACCTCCGCGTGTTTCATCACCTGCTGTCATTGCTCAAGGAACAAAGAGCGACCCTTTGCATGTGTTTACTCATTTATTATGAATTATTACCGCAGTAGCAGCCAAACAGAAGGTGCATATAGGACAAGGGATAGAGAGTAAAGTTGCCAGGATGGTTGAGCAGGTTCTACTTCCCAGCAACTCCATGAGACCAGGAACCTGGATGCTCTCCAGATCCTGTTTCTTTGATTTTTTTTTTTTTATAGAAGCCTTCTCATTATGTAGGCATAATTGATGGAATCATTGGTCACTGAGGATAAAGTCATCTTCAAGGCCCTCAAGGCACCTTTCTAGTCATGAGATTGGTCCCCCTGGCAACCAGACCCCATCCTGTGGTTATGGGGACTTTCCAACATTCCCTCATTAAACTCTAAGCTCAGGTGTGATTGAAAGGAACTACTTATAAACAACAAAAGACATTCCATTTGCCTTGTTGCTCTTAGCACATAGGAAATTCCAAGAGTTCTAAGAGCTCTGGGCCAGAAACAGATAAATATCAAATGGGTGTGCTTCTCATTATAATTTACAATACCACTTATTGCAGTTGTGGAAGATTGGCCTTGGAACCTCAGGACACGGCATTAGGAATTTCTCTCCATCTCTTCTCAGGTCCTATGTGGACCAGTGTTCCTTTTATACCACTCTAACCCCTTTATGACATTTTGAATAAATCAGAAATCTCTGACAGTATGCCCATACAACTAAAGGGAATCTATAATTTTTTAGAAAATCCTTATGTTTAGGCCAAATTGGGACCATGGAAACTGGTCCACTGCTTCTAAGTCTATTGGAGCTGCATATCTTGTTGTCAATTTGCCACTTGTATTTAAAATAAAATCTGCCATTCAGGATCATTAACCTTTGTTACAAGGACTTGATAATGTCACTGGGAACTAGGCAGTTCCTGATTGTTTGTGTATGCTATATTAGTCAGGAATGTCTACAGCTGCAAAGAAGAGCATACCTGGCCAAATAGCTTAAGGAGTGAGGAGTCACTTCTAGAACTAGGAGCCTAGAAAGTGAATTGCTGCTGTTTGCACTGCAGTTCAGTGATGCTCACAGATATTTTTCTCTGCAGTCCTCTGGGTCTTTCTGGTCATTTCCTCTGTTAAAGGCAAGACGAAAAGAAAGGTTCAATGTTTTTCCCAGCTGTATCCATTTTTCTCAAGAAAGCAAAAAACTTCCCATAATTTCTCTGACCAGACTCTATGGCATATATACCTCCTTGTTCTTGGCCCTTAATGGAATATGCCTTAGTAAGTGATCATTAATTAATAAGTGACTGAATACATCCACATTAACACTGCCATGTGAGGAGAAGTCTGCCTTTTAGAGGAATTTAAATTCACATAAAATTGAATTTAAAAAATGCTCAAAACCATCACATTCTTTTTTGAAAAGGATAGAGCTATATTCACAAGAAACAAAGTGAGCCACTTTTCAGGACTCTTCCTGGCTTGCTAGCAGTTGGAGACTCAAGTGGTTTCAATAGTTTTCAGCTGACTTCTGTCTTAAATAACAAACATGAAATGTGTGGTCAATACGTTTTTGTGGAGGTTTTCCCAAGTGCCATCTCAAAACACAATAGGTAAATGAAAATATTTAAAAGTTCCAGAAAGAAAGAAAAGTACCTAGGTGGTTGTTAAAATTGCAGGCTCTCGGGTTTCACCCCAGTCTTCCCACAGAAAATCCCAATGTGTGTGTGTTGGGGGGGTGCGGGGGGGGTGTAAGTAGGTAGGTAGGCAGGTACATGCAGAGACTGAGTCCCCCAGAAATACTTATAAGTAGTTGTGAGCATTTGTGAGTGCTGGGAACAAAACCCAGGTCCTGTGCAAGACCAGACCAGCAAGTGCTCTTAACCAGGGTGCTAGCCCGTAGCGCTAAGTTGTTTGAAATGTACGCTTCCTTTCATTCTTTGCCTTCAAATTTTCTTGATTATATGCTTATTCGATGTGTGTTTTATATTTTTATTGTTATTGTTGTTTTGCATAATTCTTCTAAGGACTCTTAATATTATAATCATGTTAGAGTAGAACATTTATAGTTTCCATTAATGTAGAACTAAGAAATACAGTTTGGTTGCGGTGAAATTAACGTACACACTACCTCAGAATTTCCCAGCCTCTACTGAATTGACATCTTGGACCCCACTGTTCTTTGGTAGGAGGAACTGTCCTGAGCAAGGTTGGCATTCCTTGCCTCAATTAAGAAGATGCCAGTTGCAAACCCCACTCTAGCTGTGAAAATCAAAGGTGTTTCCAGACCTTGCCAAATTTCTTCAGGAGACAAAATCATCCTGATTGAGAAACAAGACACGGCACCAAAACCCTGACATTTGACAAAGAATCTGCAGAGCAGAGGCTCCGAACTTCTAGCTACTTCTCCCTTCTACTCTCATTCAGATGCCAATGTTTATTTCATGTCTTGCCACTCTATATGCTCAGAGTTGTTTTTTTTTTTTTATTTTGCTAGAGTTTCTTTTTAAGTAAAATTTGAAGCTAGAGTGTGGGCTGAGGAGATGACTCAGTGTAGAACAGCACTTTCTGCAAGATCATGTGGACATGAGTTCAAATCCCCAACACCCACATGCAAGCCAGGCATCAGCATCATCACATGTACCTGAAGCCTCAGTGCCCTGGGGGATGGAGACAGGAGGGTTTCTGTGGCTTTCTAGCTGTAAGCGCAGCTCCATATTCAGCAAAAGACTATAACTAAAACAGGACATCTGACATCCTCTTCTGGCCTCCCTCACAAGCACGGGCACACATACCCTCACAGAATGTACATAAAATGCATTCACACACAAATACCATACCTAAAAACAGAAAGAGAAAGAAAAGAAGCTAGAGGACGGTGGGTGAACAGTAGACTTTCTGCTGTGTTCTCTGCTCACGAGTACCTGACTTGGTCCTTGCTACGTTAGCTGAGCACAGAGGATCTCTATTTGGTGTGCTTTCACACAGTACTTGATGTAATTTAATACTTGCTTTCCATTTGTCTTTTCTTCCTCCAATCTTCTGGTCACTTTTCCCCATGACTTTCTTCCTTAGTCAATTATGTTTTCCCCCATTATTTTGAGTACACAACTTCTTTTTCTATTAAGGATTATGTTAAATGCAACAACATGACTCACACACAAAAGGTAATGGAACTCAGGCCAAACAGTCCAAAGGTCCACTTTCATTTCATCTATACCCCTGAACTCACATTCTTTTATTACACAGATGAATAAAAGTCTCAGTTTAGCCTCAGACTTGCCACCACAGCATACTAGGCTTATCACCCACACTGCGTTTTAGTTGCCCTTTTCTTGCATCTTCTTGCTGCCTCCAGGGTCTCTTTGCTTCCCATCCCTTTTTGCAACATTAAAGGTTGACCCAGTGTCTTGTGCATGAGAGCTAATCATCAGACATTGAGCTACACCACCAGTCCTGGTCTCTTCTTTTGACTAAAAAAAAATATATAACTGATTCTATTATGAATTATGTAAGAGTTGAATTATCTGATGCTATTTTATCCCATGTTTATTTTGCCTTATTTCATCTTGTCATATATATATATATATATATATATATATAGATAGATAGATAGATATAGATATATATAGATATATATATTAATATTAGAATTCTAAGCTGCCAAATGGTCTGTTTTGTCTAACTAGATAACTAGATGTAATGACATCAGTCCATTGGTAGTTCTTAAGTTACACTGTTTATTTTGTTGGTGTATGTGTGCACAATTGTATGAGTTGTTTGTCTTCTTCAGCCCTGTGGATTCAAGGACTCTAACGCTAGCACTGGGGTTCAGCATTGAGAACCTTCATAGGCTAGACCAAAAAAAAAAAAAAAAAAAAAAATGCTTGTGTCACGTCTCCTGTTGTCCCTTTTAAAGATCATCTGTCTTCTCCTCTGACTACTGGGATTCTTTTCATGGCTTTATCTTTCTGTTTTCATTTTCCTTAGGTCTATCTCTCCTCTCTCCCCCACCCCCACCCCCTTTTTTTGACTTTTTTTTTCTTTCTGTTCTTGGAATACTGTATATCTGAAACTGCAGATTGAGGTCTTTTAAGAGTTAGAGGAATTTCCCAGCACCATGTCTTAAATGTATTTAATCTTGTTCACAATACCATTTTGTCATTAATTTCTGTAGCTAAGCACAAGAAAATAAATCTGACACCTAAGAGAACTTTGGCATATAACTTTCATCACTTAATTATTTTTATCTCATTTGTTATGGGAATTGTTTCCACTGGAAAGAAATATTATGGACATATGTCATTGTTTATACCTGTATTAGTGTTATCCACATAAATACAGCAAGTAAGATATATATATATATATATATATATATATCACCAAGAGAAAGAGAGGGAAAAAGAAAAGAGAGAAAGAGAGAGAGATACAGAGAAAGAGAGAGAGAGCTTATGAAATCACTTTCTATGATGGGAGGGATGTAACCCAGTCAGTAGAGTGCTTGCCCAGCACACAGGAAGCTTTATTTGGTCCTCACAGAACATAAGCTGGAAATAATAACCTTATATCTTACAATCCCGGCACTCAGGAGATGGAGACAAGGGATCAGAAGGTAAAGATCAGCCTTAGCTTCATAAGAAACAAGTATGGTGTAGTAATACCCTATTTTACAAAATGAAAAAGCAAACAAGTGAAACCATCTTATATTGTAAATATGTAAAACTTGGCAGCTTTGAAGCTGGCAGGTTAGGGGACACTAGAGTTAAAGGTCCTACTTGCTCATGAAAACTCAACTTTTTCTTCTAATTAGGTCATGAATGGCTTAGAGGGTCCACTTAAATTATAGAAGATGATTTTCTTCCTCCAACTTCTACTGATTTTAACATAAATCTCATCCACAAACATTTTTCCACAACGTAAAATTCATCATCACAACACACAATGCAGAACTGTAAACAAAATAAACTACCTATGTAGGTATTCTTAAAATCTTTAGCATGTAGATAATCTGTTGGTTCTGTGAAAACAGGACAATTAATATTGCTGTTAGGAGGAGAAGTTGTTTCTCCCAGGGATGACCCTGTATCAGTTCTCCAGTACAGAATGGCCTTATAACCATATACATACACAAACAACAGAAAACAGATTCATCAAGGTCTATTTATATCTTTTTGTGCATACATACACATATGGAACAAAGGTAATTGAAGATAAGGAGACTATCAACTTACTTTCCTTTGCTGAGTCTCTTATATTTATCCATACAGTTAAGTTAACTGTAATTACCTCAGTGAGTTGTCCTAGAGCAAGTTAGATAGAGATGGAGATGGATGTGAATACTTCGAGGATTTCCTTAATTAAGCTTTAATCAGTGATGTACAACTGAGAAAGTTGTTCAATCAGCCCATCCTAAAAGATATAGGCACACTAAATATCACTTCATATGATCCCCCACCCTCTCTCTCTCTCTCTCTTTCTCTCTCTCTCTCTCTCTCTCTCACACACACACACACACACACACACACACACACACACATACACACACACACACACACATACACACACACACACACACCATTATATTTACTTATTTTCAGGAGTCTTGGTAAATGGTAGAAATAAATGGTGTGGTCATGGGATAAGTTGGAAAAAGGTATCTAAATTCCCTTTGGCATTACAAGTCACTTCCTGTATGAGGTTCAAATTGGAAGCAGATCTGTCTGCACATAAAAATAAAGGTGTGAGAAAACTCCTGTGTGCATTCACATACCCGCTCCCTTCGGGTTTGCTCAGGGAAGTTCAGGATAATTTCTATTGTTCTTTTTAGATTTATGCACACAATGGAGAATCTATTTCCACTAACGTACCCTGGATGTGGGGGTGACATGGACGGACTGGATTATCACAGACATAGAGTATATCAGTGTGCTGTGTAAGATAGGGCTCAATGTGGCCCCAGGAGATGCTCCACTACCATAAAGGCTGAAGCATCCTCACAATCACCTTGACTTTTCTTATTTTCCCTCTTTTCTCTTAAACTTAATTATAGACTGCTTTCAATTAGTAATGTAAAATGATAAAAATGAAGTGTTGTTTCTATGATGGTTTTGTTCATGCCTCATTTATCTGTGTCCTCAGGGCTAGCCATGTGCCTGGAGCATTATCACTCCAGTTGAACCATAAATACTGCTATTCCCAATTTTTTTAAATGACTTAACCCATGACTAGCTCATGTTCAAACCAGAGTACTGATGCCTGCTTTATTTTCCCAACAGAACTTTTGGTGGAAAGTAATACATTTTTTTCTAAAACTACTTCTTTTTCTGTCAGTATATTTATTACAGTTTTTAATTATTTAACTTGGGGTTTTAAGTGATTTGTCTCCTCTGTTGGAGATAGGCCATTTTCACAGGATACAATTGTATAGTTAAAAGTAACATTTGGGAAAACTATTCCAGTTGATGCTTTTAGAAAGTCTTACTCGGTTTATTGTGTAGCATAAACATAAGTATCCTGGTCCCAGCCCTCTTGAGGAAAGTTCATGGCGAGGTATAGATACTGGGAAATGTTTTTCCCAGACTTTGTCATTGTTATAATCAGTGAAAAAATGTAGTGCTTGGCTGTGCACAGAGCCTAAAAGAAATGCCATAGCCATCATTGGGAACAAAACATTGCATCCCTTTTATTGTTAAATTTGTTTCTTTTTGAGTGTGATTCCTCCAACTGAGTTCCTCCCCCCACCCCTCCTCCTGCTACCTCCTAAAACCTAACCCAGGGGCTCTGTCTTCTTTTTGCCCACTTGCCTCTGTCTCTCCTCTTCAATAAGTGACTTTCTCCCCAAGTTAATCCTTCAATTCTACAAGCTTCAATACAATACTTGCCATACACGCCACACAGTGTTGGGCATTCCTAAGGCCCTGCCTCCTTTGCTTCACTCTAGAAGCTCAAAGTATAATTAAAAAGGTTTACATGAACAACAGATCCAATGCTGTTTTGGAGAATGGAAGCATCTAAACATAGTCACAGAAAGAGATAAATGATGTGTCTCACATTTGGCCTACAGTAGTCACAGCTCTCTGTTCTGTCCTTTCCTGCAATGCTTTCTTGATATCAGATCATACACAGACTCCTCACTCTGTGAAGGCACTGTGCTCAGTACGCTTACTTACATTATCCCTTAATCCCCACAACAAATCCAGAGCTCCCTTCCAGTGTTCTCACTTGATGAGATAGAAGCAAAGAGGAATTCAATAGCTCTAAACCCTGTAGTTACTAAATAGTATCTACCTGGATTCGGTGAGATGAAAGCAACACTATCCCCAAAACTTGATTAAGCAACCAACGGAACTTATTAGCTATTAAAATGAGAAGAATAGATTAGATAGAACTTCATGTTGAGTTAGCTCTGCATATGGCCTCGGATTCTTCCCATCTTTGCTCCTTTGACTTCCTCCACCTCTTGAGTTTATCCCAAGGCAGTGTCCACTTGAGGTAGTATCCTGAACCATGTTTTCCCTGGTCTCTATACAAAAGAAAAATCTCTCTTTTGCCTTCAGATGAAAATGGGCTTCCATTTGATGCTGTGATTTCTAATCTTGGTTCAATACTGTCTCATGGAAAATTGAACCCTAGACCCTACTAGCTTCCTATGCAGCAGAAAATTATGTGTCAATCCTGAGCACAGGGCTAGCCTGTAGAACTGTGCATGGATGTTTATCGTCATCATCATCATTATTTTTATTGTGATTATTGTGATTATTGACAATTTTGCTATGTATTTATGTATTTTGCACTCATTATTTTAAGAAACATGGCACCTCTACTATTCTGGTCACTTTCTAGGTATAGAGGATATAGAGTAAAGTCTCCACTTTCCTGAGGTTGATGTCATAACAACAGATCATAGAATAAATACCTCAAAAACTCATCATAAATTGAAAACACAATACGTTAATGCATTTAAAATGAATGACACACATTGTCTTCCTGAGATGCCCTCAGAACACTTACCTTAATTTTGATGGTAAAAGATTATTTAACACTAGGTTTATTTTGTGAAATAAAAAATGTGGGCTAAATCATCTAACTGGTTGAATCATGTTGTAAACGTTGTGCGTGTGTGTGTGTGTGGGGGGGGGGGGTGTAACGGGATGGTTACGTGGGCATACCATCATAAAGCCAAGAGTCTCTTGTGAAACCACTGTAAGCATAATTTATTCTGAGCAGACAGTGGGATCCTAGGAAGGTGACCCTGTCTAAAGGCTCTCTGCTTGGGTCACATGATTACAACTTCTTGCTGCTCCCTAGCTTAAAGAAATCTGTTTCTTCACTTAACACCAGTCAAGTCAGAGTGGCTGTTCTTAAAGAGGATTGATTTTCTGCACTAGATTTCTCAGTAGCCTTATTCAGTTCTCCCATGGAAACAAACGGTTCTGATGATAGAATGTGTGCCGTATGTATTTCTCATTTCATTCTGTAAATCTTACAATGCTAGGTGGGAATTCTACTTCAAATATTTTAGTATTTCCTTCCATGTCTCATACTCGCTGCTTCTAAAAGCAGGGTAAGTCTTAACTTACTCACTATATAAACAAACACTGGGGGAAAAACAATACTTGGTCCCTAGCTTGGTATTTGTCACCAAGAAAGGAGAGTCACACCGTATTCTGACCACTGCTTAATAAACTCAAAACCTTTTTGATGAATATTCTTTCCCTGATTAGGTCTTTAGTGTTCATGAAACTGATCATGCTTATAACCATAACCATAATGATGAGAATAGTTTGACTTACCTTTAAAATGCAGACCTGTGGTATATTAGTCATTATACATGTGATTACTGAATCTCTGTAAAGACAGAGTCAATGCTTATTCAGAGTGACATACCTTACAGATAAACAATTCCTATGATAAAATAAATACTCAGTAGTGATGAAACCATGATGAGTAGATTAATTCATAAATTAATTCATTTTAATTACATGGATAAACATTTTTACTTGGATGGAACATAAAGGATTTTTAAAATTCCTAACTGGTTGAACGATATCTGTTGATCTCTGTTCAGTGACCCAGATGTGGCCTTTGGACTTCTCATAAATCTTGTTGTCACCTGATATCCTTTAGTAACTGGGCTCAGGGGTGGGGGTGGGGTAAAAGGTCTGGAGCAAAGAAGAAAAAAGTGAAAAAGAAATAATTGTCTGATACCGAATCCTTCAGACTGACTTAATCAGTATCAGTTGTTTGAGGAGAGAAGAAAATCCTTCCACTTTGGAAGTTTTCATAGCAGCAATAAAAATCTAGTAATATTTGGGATTCTCTTTTCTGGACTCGAGACCTTTGCCTACCTATTTTAATATTTATGTGAAGACACCAGTGACTTGCCCTGTAAAGAAAGAGGAGGCTGGTGCACCAAGGAAGGCCACTGGGCTGCAGAAAAAAGCAAGTTCCGGCAGAGTTACAAAGCATGTGTTCCCTTTCTGGATTCATCCACTTGTAGCTGGAGGTCCCAGATAATGAACAGAAGTTTTCCAAGCCTCAGTTTCCCCTTTTTGTATTATAAAGCTGGGTTTCTAGCTTTAAAGTTGTCACTTTAACCAAATGAGATATTAAATGTAGAGATGGGCTCTCAGAATGCAGCCTCGATGGGCTTGAACTTATGACTCCTTTACTCACATGCTGGGAGTGCTGGGTGGGCCACCATAACTAACTGTACAATTGTGAGATTTTTTTCCCAGAAAATGTGTGATTAAAAAAAAAGAATGGATCCTCCGGTAGTACTATATCCAGTTTTCTGAGGAACCGCCAGACTGATCTCCAGAGTGGTTGTACAAGCCTGCAATCCCACCAACAATGGAGGAGTGTTCCTCTTTCTCCACATCCACGCCAGCATCTGCTGTCACCTGAATTTTTGATCTTAGCCATTCTGACTGGTGTGAGGTGGAATCTCAGGGTTGTTTTGATTTGCATTTCCCTGATGATTAAGGATGTTGAGCATTTTTTCAGGTGCTTCTCTGCCATTCGGTATTCCTCAGGTGAGAATTCTTTGTTCAGTTCTGAGCCCCATTTTTTAATGGGGTTATTTGATTTTCTGAAGTCCACCTTCTTGAGTTCTTTATATATGTTGGATATTAGTCCCCTATCTGATTTAGGATAAGTAAAGATCCTTTCCCAATCTGTTGGTGGTCTTTTTGTCCTATTGACGGTGTCTTTTGCCTTGCAGAAACTTTGGAGTTTCATTAGGTCCCATTTGTCAATTCTCGATCTTACAGAGCAAGCCATTGCTGTTCTGTTCAGGAATCTTTCCCCTGTACCCATATCTTCAAGGCTTTTCCCCACTTTCTCCTCTATAAGTTTCAGTGTCTCTGGTTTTATGTGAAGTTCCTTGATCCACTTAGATTTGACCTTAGTGCAAGGAGATAAGTATGGATCGATTCGCATTCTTCTACATGATAACAACCAGCAATACCTCTCCTGGGCATATATCCAGAAGATGCCCCAACTGGTAAGAAGGACACATGCTCCACTATGTTCATAGCAGCCTTATTTATAATAGCCAGAAGCTGGAAGGAACCCAGATGCCCCTCAACAGAGGAATGGATACAGAAGATGTGGTACATCTACACAATGGAGTACTACTCAGCTATTAAAAAGAATGAATTTATGAAATTCCTGGCCAAATGGATGGACCTGGAGGGCATCATCCTGAGTGAGGTAACACATTCACAAAGGAACTCACACAATATGTACTCACTGATAAGTGGATATTAGCCCAAAACCTAAGATACCCAAGATATAAGATACAATTTCCTAAACACATGAAACTCAAGAAAAATGAAGACTGAAGTGTGAACACTATGCCCCTCCTTAGAAGTGGGAGCAAAACACCCTTGGAAGGAGTTACAGAGACAAAGTTTGGAGTTGAGATAAAAGGATGGACCATGTAGACACTACCATATCCGGGGATCCATCCCATAATCAGCTTCCAAATGCTGACACCATTGCATACACTAGCAAGATTATGCTGAAAGGACCCTGATATAGCTGTCTCTTGTCAGAGTATGCCTGGGCCTAGCAAACATAGAAGTGGATGCTCACAGTCGGCTATTGGATGGATCACATGGCCCCCAATGAAGGAGCTAGAGAAAGTACCAAAGAAGCTAAAGGGATCTGCAACCCTATAGGTGGAACAACATTATGAACTAACCAGTATCCCGGAGCTCTTGACTCTAGCTGCATATGCATCAAAAGATGGCCTAGTCGGCCATCACTGGAAAGAGAGGCCCATTGGACACGCAAACTTTATATGCCCCAGTACAGGGGAACGCCAGGGCCATAAAAGGGGAGTGGGTGGGTAGGGGAGAGGGGGTGGGTGGCTATGGGGGACTTTTGGTATAGCATTGCAAATGTAAATGAGCAAAATACCTAATAAAAAATGGAAAAAAAAAAAAAAAAAAAAAAAAAGAATGGAAAAATTCTTATACCTTGAAGGTTGGGGCAAAAGAATCTATACTTTTCTCATTGTATATGCTTAGCATAAATTTTAGCTCATAATACCAGAAACAAAAAAAATAAAATCACCATTTATAACCTAATTTATACAAAATGCTCATTATTCTTTGTTTGTGGTAGGAAACTTACCTTGTTGATTCATGGTAAATCAGCCTGTTTAACAGTTGTGCCAGTGGTTCTCTAGGCACCTATGGGTGTCACGAAATTGGAAGTGATGCTTAGTCCTCATGATGACAGCCAAGAAACATGTTTCCTCCACCAACACAGTCTCACCAAGAAGCTATCCTTCTGGAATAGCATTCTTGGAAATCCTTATGGACAAAACACACTATAGTGGCTAGTTTTATGTCAACTTGACACAAGCTAGAGTTATCAGAAAGGAGCCACAGTTGAGAAAATTTTTCCATGAGATTGGGATCTGTGCAAGCTCATAGGGAATCTTCTTAATTGGTGGTTGATGGGGAAGGGCCCAATCCATTATGAGTGGTGCCATCCCTAGGCTGGTGGTCCTAGGTTCTAGAAGAAAGCAGACGTAGTAAGCCAGGAAGCAGCACTCCTCTGTGGCCTCTGTGTCAGCTCCTGCATACAAGTCCCTGCTTTGCTTGTATTCCTCTTCTAACTTTCTTTGATGATGAAATATGATGTGGAAGCATAAGCAGAATAAACCCTTTCCTCTCCAAGTTGCTTTGGTCGTAGTACTTCATCGTAGCAATAGTAACTCTAACAAAGACACGTGGCTACTGATTTTTGTAAGTAGATTTTTCGATTTGGGGAGACCCCTTATGTATAATACATAGTTTGTGAATAGGGATGATTTGATTTCTTTTTTTTTCATATTTGTACCTTTTTAATATCCTTTACAGTTGGGTAGAACAACTGATTGCTCCTCTCCTTTGGCAGCTTGCATGGCACCTTCTGATAATGAAAACTCAAGGAGGTAGCTTTCAGACTAGACCAAACTCTGTTTCTCCAAGTTCTCTTAGAATTGCAAGGTGTCTTTACAAATAAGGTCTTACCTTCAAGTTCTGGGCAGCAAAGAAGAGCTATAGCAATTGCCTGTATTGTTTTAGGAGTCTCTTGGACTTCTCTGATCATAAAATGTCAAGGGACGTTTCCTATGCCTGCTACAGGGCTTTCTGCTAGTCTCTGGCTCTTGTGGGGAGCATTGTCAGCCTACGCTTAACTTTATTTCAATCACTTATGTATGTACCCACATACACTCATATAATATGTATTTTAAATAAACATAAAATAATGTTTCCCTATGACTTTTTCAATTGTCTGTGGAATTCCTTATTCCTCTTCCCTTGCTTTCCCTGTTTCCTCCTTTTCTCCCTCCATAGACAGTCGTTTTTACATTTCCACTTTCTTGATACTTGTGTTCCGCTATCCCCTTCTCTACAACAACAGCATCTTCATTTAGAAGTTCCAGTGCATTGCTCACTGAATTCCCCCCATAAGAGATCAAAGCAAATCTTATACTTAAAGAAACTCAATATATTGTTTTGTTGCCTCCCAAAGCAAGATGTTTTTAATACAGTTTCTTTAAAGCTGGGATAGAGAAGTAAAGTTGGTCAACATATTTTTGTTTTTATATAGCATTTAGACTGGGAATTTATATATTCTTACCAAATCAATTAAGAGCACATTTATTATTTTGTATTGTTTGAACTAACTTATACAATACTCAAAGTTTCAATTAAAAGCAGAAAATTCTTTTAAGCTTAAAATCAAAACAAAAAATGCAAACAGATTTTCATGCTCTGCTAATATTTAGCTATGTGGCCATCAATACTTCTTTCTTTCTAAGACTTTGTTTTCTCATTTGGAAAATGAAGAAACTAATGTAGACCATGCTCAAGTCCCTGTGTGTGACTTAGCATAACTAATCATGCCACAGCAGCTAATAGGAGGTGAAGATGGCCATTTCTATTTTCCTTTTTTTTTTAACGCTGCCATCATTATTAGTAGGATTAATAAGCATTCTTTTTCAAGGTAACATAACTAGCAACTCATAGATATCTAAACTAACAATGTGCTCTTATAAGGTATTGATTAACAGAGAAACTCTGAGCTGTTGTAACTAATCATAAAATTCTTTTAAGAGTCGGGGATTATAAATATCTGCACCTCTATTAGTTAGGGTTTTATTGTTGTGAAGATACAATATGACCAAGGCAACTCTTATAAAGGAAAACATTTAATTGGGGCTGACTTACAGTTTCACAGGCTAGCCCATTATCATCATGGTGGGAATCATGGCAGCATGAAGGCAACCATGGTGCTAGAGAAGCTAAGAGTTTCTACATCTTGTTCTGAAGGCCAGAAGGGGATGTGTGTCACACTGGTGTAGTTTGAGCATAGAAGACCTCAAAGCCTGCCTCCAAAGTGACACATTTCATCCAATAAGTCCATACCTACTCCAATAAGGCTACACTTCCTAATAGTCCCTCTCCCTGAAATTGTTATCTAAAAAGAAGAAAATCAAACATCAAAAAATATTTAATGGGCTATACCAAGGTAGCATATTTAGCAACTCACAGATTGCAACTACACTAGCAATGTTCTCTTATAACATATTGATTTGCAGAGAGATACTGTTGCTGCTGTAATACTGAGCTGTTGTAACTACTTCTAAAGTTCTTTAAGAGTCGGGGATTATAAATATCTTCACCAAAGACCCTGTAAAAGCTTGGACACTGATATTACACTGCTTCCTTTTTTCTTTCCATAGAAGACTCACACACTGGTAGCATAGAGCCCATGACATGCATTCCTTGGCCTAATGCACGGAGTTTCGATACTGAAATTTAAGGAATCAAATATAAAATGCAGAGTTCCCATTTCTTTTGAAAAACATCAGAAACAGTGACCTTATGTTTTTGTGTAGCAAGAACGGGCTGGAGAACTTTGCATAAATTATAAAAGGCATTGCCTCAAGACGAAAGAGGCCAATAGTCTCAAAGTTGTTGAGGGAAGGTCAGTCTGGCTGGAAAAGAAACTCACGTGTCTCCATAGCCATTGCTCTTGTGCAGAGTTGTCCATGACTGTCATAGCCAAGCAATTATTCTGCAAGTGGTATACAAATTTTATGGTTTGATGCAAGTCTTAAAATCCCCTCGATCCTCCCTAATACTAAGGCCCGATGACAATTAAGTTACTGAAAATCCATGAATATTGGATTCTGTACCAGTTTCACTCATTGCTCCATCTCTTGACTTCTGAAGAAGATCTTATAATTTAGACCTTTTAACTCAAGTGTGTGTGTGTGTGTGTGTGTGTGTGTGTATGGTGGCTTGGTGGCTTTCACATCTCAAAAGAAATGGAATGGAAATGGGTAGAATTGAGATATGAATCATGGGACCAGCAGGACCCCAGCCTTTTCAAATTTTCTGTTGGTGAACTTCAGTTCTTTCCTTACAATTTAAACTCTTCATGGACCTCCTTGAACTCCCAACTCTCCTCTTATGATGTCTGTAAGCTGCAGGTAATGAATTCAAAAGCTTGGTCTACTCTCTCCATAGATTGATCTCCAAATTCCTGCTTTCTCAGAAATGTCAATCTCTCCCCTGCTCATAAATACTATGAGCATTCACCTATTGTACTCCCATTTCTCGTGGAGTGCTAGAACTTACTCTATGGCAGATCTGCTCCATTTGATCATTCTCAGGAACTTCCTTCTTCTGTTGCAGAAGCAAGCCCATTCTGCAGTTTAGCCTGTTGCCTCCTAGGCTTTATTTTATTTTATTTTATTTTATTTTATCTTATTTTATTTTATTCTTTGTTATGGCTGCTACAGGAAACAAGTATCCTTCATTTATTCGAAATCATTGCATGTCTATCCCATCATTCCTGTACTGTTAAACTAGTGTATCTGATGTTGGCTTCCAGAGAGCAAGGCCTAGTGCTGGTGTGTTGGTACTCACCTAGTCTCACAGGCTGGATAAACTGAATCAGGGAATGTGGCTTTTTCTTTTCTTTATGTCTTAAATATAGAAATGTCTTTCACCTCCCAAATTGCTGCCTGACACTTGGCTCACTATGCCTACTTATGTCCTGGTCACATGTGGGCAACTGTTTGAAGCATGAATACTTTGGCTTTCTCTTCTGTAATAACACCCTGTCCTGTGATCAATCAACATCCTGACCAGGCTGATGGAGCATTTATGTCATTAAGAAGTCACCTACAATAGAAGAAGTTAAATAAACCTTTCTTTCCAGTAATTTTTTGTCTTTGTTTTTACATAGCTGGCTAACATAGTTGAGGTTCACCTTTTAATCCCTGACTAGAGAGAAAGTACCGAATACAGAGTTGTTACTTAACCAAAAAGATTCCACAAAGGAGGAAAAGGGTCTCCCTGGGAAGAGAGAGTTCATTTACTGGAAAATCTCATCCCATGTTAGAATTTCAGTTATACAAGCATAAGAGATGGAAAAATGTTCCCCTATGGATATCCCTTATATAGTGTAAGACTCCGTTGACCTAAAAAAAAAAAGACAATATCCAAAAGATAGACAGGCCGAGCACCTCGAACCAGAAAATTTTAGATCCTTACAAACTCAAGTTTTTTAAAATATTTTTTTCTTATAAAGGATATCATTTAATTGGGGCTGGCTTATAGTTTCAGAGGTTCAATCCATATCATCATGGTGGGAAACATGGCAGGAGGCAGGCAGACAGTGCTGGAGGAGCTAAGAGTTCTACAAGCTGATAAGAAGGTAGCCAGCAGAAGACTCTCTGCACAGCAGGCAGTGATTGAGCACAAGACCTCAAAGTTCACTGCCACAGCAACACACTTCCTCCAACAAGACCACACCTCCTAATAGTGCCACTTTCTACAGGCCAAGCATATTCAAGCCACCACAGAGATGTTCAGGATAATTTATAGTTCTGTATTAATTTTATTCCTCATTATGAACGTGCATGCTTTGTGTATCATTTTATTTCTGTTTTGTTTTCAGCTCATTATTTTACTTCCTCTATTTTGGTTTCAATTTATACCTACTTGGTCTCATTTTTTTTTTTTTTTTTTGAGTAGCAGTGTATGTGACTGAATGTTGACCCTTCTAAGTTTTAATAGGTGAATATAGGGCTATCAGGAATCTCTAAGTACTATGTTACCCACATAATCACATTCATTATTGAGTTTTTGTTATTATTCATTTAAAAATTCTCTAGCCTCATTTGTGAATTCTTCTTTGCCATGAAAATTATTTATAGTATGCTTTGATTTCCAAGAATGTCGAAGGGTTCTAAACATCTTTGTGCTATTAGTTTCTGTTTAATTATTATTTATTTTTTTAGACATTTTCTTTATTTACATTTCAAATGTTATCCCCTTTCCTAGTTTCCCCTCTGAAAATCCCCTATCCCCTTTCCCCTCCCCCTGCTCACCAACCCACCCACTCCCATTCCTGGTCCTGGCATTCCCCTATACTGGGGCATAGAACCTTCACAGGACCAAGGGCCAACTAGGTCATCCTCTGCTACATATGCAGCTAGAGCCATGAGTCCTACTGTGTGTTTTCTTTTATTTACATTTCAAATGTCCCCCTTCCACATCTCCCCTCCATGAACCCCCTACTCCATCCCCTCCTTTTTGTCTCTAAGAAGATGCTCCCCCACCCACCCATCCATTCCTACCTTACCCCTCTAGCATTCCCCTTCTCTGGGGCATCAAGCTTCCACAGGTACAAGTTCCTCCTCTCCAAATGATGCCAGATAAGGCAGTCCTCTGCAACATATGTAGCAGGAGCCATGGACTGGTCCATCTATACTCTTTGGTTGATGGTTTAGTCCCTGGGAGCTCTGAGGGGTCAATTAAATTGATATTGTTGTTCTTCCTATAGGTTTGCAATCCCCTAAGGCTCCTTCAGTCCTTTTCCTAACTCTTCCATGTACCAAGTGGAAAATTCCAACCCTGACCTTATGACGAGATATAGTCAAAATGTAGTTTAAATAAACATGCATAAAATTAGCTTGTGGATATGTATATAAGGTCTATGTGGAATGTAAGTGTAGTTCATGTTTAGACTTGGATTTCATGCCCAAGGAATCTCATTATGAGTATGCAAATACCTCACAATCCAAAATAAAAATAAAAGTCCTAAAATCTGAACCTGTTTTAGTTTTAATCATTTTGGGAAAGAACACATAACCTATAGGAAGCAATAGCCTCAGGATTTAGATTTGTTTCTTCTCAGAGGATTCTTAATTAACAATGTGACTGCCTTTGGGAGATGGCCTTTGTAACCTTGACACATGCTATTGACATTAATATACCATGCCAAGACAAGAGACTACTAGAGATCCAGACAAGTAGAAAGTAATCTACAGAGAGGCTTCAAGTATGAGTGATGACACATGTCTGCCTCAAGAAGACCTGAAAAGGTACAATACTGGTAGACATTCTAACATGGGAGAGGGACATTTTATGGGGCCCTACCCCTACAAAAGAACTAAAGACAACTGAAGAATGCTGGAGAAGGGCAAGAGAAATAACCTTCCCTGGGGGTGAGCCCCCTAACTGGTCATCCAATAGTAATTGATCAGTCATGAAATCATGTCCATGCAAACAGCACTAAATGGACTATACAAGTTGTATTTATATATTTTCCATATATAAATGTACACATATATATACATATGTGTATATATATATATGTGTACATTTATATATAGTAACAACTAAAGAAAAAGGAGCCATGAATTTGAGAGGTAGCAAGATGGGGAAGAACATGGGAGGGGTTAGAGATAGGGAAAAGAGGGAGGAA
Organism: Mus musculus; assembly: GCF_000001635.26. Classification (NCBI taxonomy): domain Eukaryota; kingdom Metazoa; phylum Chordata; class Mammalia; order Rodentia; family Muridae; genus Mus; species Mus musculus. The sequence continues at coordinate 109,368,122 of NC_000068.7, forward strand.
AATGATGTAGATATGTTTTAATTAAAAAAAACCTTAAATTTCTTTATAAAGTGACTATTGCTGGAGCATTCTGGAGGGCAAAACTGTTGGATCTCTTTCTGGTTTTTCTTCTTTTCTTCTCCCCCTCTTTCACTCAACCTCTGTTACGCTCTGTCCATTTTTCTCTGTATCTTTCTTCTTTCTCATATGCTTTCTTAGTATCATATGGTTCATGAACAAATTCAATGATGCAGCTCACAGAAAGGATAAGAAACATGCATAATTCTACCATTGAAAGATAAATGCTATTAACAGATTGATATTTAGGACTTTGAATGTGTGTCAATAAAGTTGTCTTAGAATGTGTATGTGTGTGTGTGTGTGTGTATGTGTGTGTGTGTGTGTGTGTGTGTGTGTGTCTGTCTGTCTGTCTGTCTGTCTGTCTATGTAGGGATATGTTGAGTGAGTGTAGGTATGTTTAAGAGGTTAGATCAAGCCATCAAACCTCTTAGAGTTGAAGGTACAGGCAGTTTTAAGGCACCCCAAATGGGTTCTAGGAATGGAGCATGAGTCTTCTGCAATAACTGTATGGACTCTACCACGGAATCACCTCTTCAGCCTCCAAATCTAAGAATTTCGAAATTACATCTTTTGTAATTAGTGTGGGGGTGGGTAGCCCATGAGCATTGCAGGGGATGTGTCCACAGGTCAGAGAACACCGAATGGGAGTTGGTGCTCTCTTACAACATGTGGGTCCTCAGATAGCAAACTTAGGTTGTCATCTTGACAGCAAGTGTTTTCTCCTGATGAATTATCTTGCCAGAACCAAATACAAGAATTTGTATACATTTTTGTGAACTCTGAAAATACTTCATAAGGACAATTTTCCCATTAGAATATACTCGGCAAGTTAACCATTTAACCTACGTCTGTCTCATATATACTAAGTCTTTGAGAAATCATTGTTTAGAAATTTTCAGGATTCTGGGATAGGAGATAAGCTGCTGATGGACATGTGATCTAACAGACGTATTTTCATGTCCTCCTTTCTTCCCTTTCTAACCCAAGTGTAAATAGGAGTGCAAATAGGTACCTAGTTAACAACCAAGCAGGATTTTCACTTACCAAGTTAACTATGGAATAAAAGGTTTTGGAGCAATGGAATGCCAGTCACCTAAGAATTGCCAGACATGGGTTTTCACAAAAGAGAAGCAATAAGTTTTAAACATGGATCCCTCTTCAAAACTGACAAAGCTGGTGTTGAACTCTAATCTACTGAAGTCTCCACAGCCCAAGAAAAGCTTGGCCTTCTAGAACCTGGAAACAGAACACCAAAGACCACAAAAACAGGCAGAAAACAACTTGAATGAAGAAGGCAGGCTCTAGCTCCCAGATGGCTTGTTCACTATAGAAGGAAGACAGCCACTAGGCACCAATACCTCATGCTATTAATGACGCTATGTTGTGCTTGCAGACAGGAACCTAGCATAGCAGTTCTCTGAGGGCAGAGTCAAATGCTCTACCCAGCAATTGACTGAGATAGATAGAGATACCCAAAGGCAAACATTGGACTGAGGTTGGGGGCCCCTATGGAAGAGTTAAGGGAAGGATTAAAGGCCCTCAACAAGATGGCCACACCACAGAAAGATCAACAGTGTAGACTAACCTGGACCCTAGGAGCTCTCAGAGACTGAGCCACCAACCAACGAGCATATGCACATATATAGCAGAAGACTCCCATGATGGGCCTCAGTGAGAAAGGATGTGTCTAACCCTGTAGAGACCCGATCTACCAGGATGGGAGCACACTGGGGCTCCCCTCTCACAGATGAAGGGGGGATGAGGGAGGAACTCTATGAGGGGGTACAAGAAGGAGGGCAGAATTTGGGATATAAATAAATAATCGATAGATAGATAGATAGATAGATAGATAGATAGATAGATAGATAGATAGATAGATAGACTCACCAGGGAAGAGTTGCTGGGAGGTCCCTATGCCTGTGAGCTTCAGTCCTAGATAGAAAATTCACTGATGTCAGTCTCTAGGGCTTGCCCAGTGGTTGAAGGCATTGGGTATTCATTCCTATCTCAACCTCTGAGACTCTGCATTTGGACCACATATAGGAATTCAGTCCTCAGCTGCTTCCAGCCTCCAAAACCTATTGGGGAGTAGCATGGCAATATTTTTTAAGTTGTTTTATCCCATTTAAGTTTGTTAATGTTGAATTGATAGTAAAGTACCTCTCATTTATATTCTTAATTTTTCATCATAATTTAGGTTAGCATACAAAACATCAGGTTTCTAAGTGGCATTTTCATATGAACAAGGGGCTTCTCTTCCCAATGATGGCTGACTAGGCCATCTTCTGCTACATATGAAGCTAGAGACACGAGCTCTGGGGGTACTGGTTAGTTCATATAACTATGGTTGTTCCATCTATAGGGTTGCAGACCCCTTCAACTCCTTGGGTACTTTCTCTAATTCCTCCATTGGTGGCCCTGTGTTCCATCCAATAGATGACTGTGAGCATCCACTTCTATATTTACCAGGCACTGGCATAGCCTCACACAAGACAGCTATATCAGGGTACTTTCAGCAAAATCTTGCTGGCATATGCAATAGTGTCTGGGTTTGGTGGCTATTTATAGAATGGATCCCCGGGTGGGGTAGTCTCTGAATGGTCCATCCTTTTGTCTTAGCTCCAAACTTTGTCTCTGTAACTCCTTCCATGGGTATTGGTACAGAGCTAAACAAAAAAATTCTCAACTGAGAAATACTGAAGGGCTGAGAAGCACTTGAAAAAATGTTCAACATCCTTAATCATCAGGGAAATGCAAATCAAAACAACCCTGAGATTCCACCTCACACCAGTCAGAATGGCTAAGATAAAAAATGCAGGTGACAGTAGATGCTGGTGAGGATGTGGAGAAAGAGGAACATCCCTCCATTGCTGGTGGGATTGCAAGCTTGTATAACCACTCTGGAAATCAGTCTGGCAGTTCCTCAGAAAATTGGACATAGTATTACTGGAAGATCCAGCAATACCTCTCCTGGGCATATACCCAGAAGATGTTTCAACTTGTAATAAGGACACATGTTCCACTATGTTCATAGCAGCCTTATTTATAATAGCCAGAAGCTGGAAAGAACCCAGATGCCCCTCAACAGAGGAATGGATACAGAAAATGTGGTACATTTACACAAAAGAGTACTACTCAGCTATTAAAAACAATGAATTTATGAAATTCTTGGGCAAATGGATATATCTGGAGGATATCATCCTGAGTGAGGTAACCCAATCACAAAAGAAGTCACTTGATATGCACTCACTGATAAGTGGATATTAGCCCAGAAACTTAGAATACCCAAGATACTATTTGCAAAACAGAAGAAAATCAAGAAGGAAGACCAACTTGTAGATACTTCATTCCTCCTTTCTGCTTTCTTATCATGCATATTCTATTACCTTCTTATAGCTTCTTAAATCTCTTTCTACTTTCTCATAAGACCATTTCTATTTTCATGGCATATATATATATATATGTATATATATATATATACATATATATACACATATATGGATAATTTTAAAAGTAGATTCTATAGAGGCCCATTGGACTTGCAAACTTTATATGCCCCAGTACAGGGGAACGCCAGGGCCAAAAAGGGGGAGTGGGTGGGTAGGGGATTGGGGGGGTGGGTATGGGGGGACCTTTGGGATAGCATTGAAAATGTAAATGAGGAAAATACCTAATTAAAAAAAAGAATATATATGGTGCTTGTCTGAGTCACATCACCTCAACATGATGATTTCCAGTTTCAAAATATTCTTATAATAAAGCTAAATAAAGCTATAATCCCCTTTGTTCATATTAACTATCTGAAATCCTATTGTATATGTACACCATGCTTTTTCATTCATTCATCGTTTGTGCTTCTAGGCAGACTCCCTTTCCTGGCTATTGTGAATAGTATAGTAATAAGCATACATATGTCAATATTTATGTCATAGATTGACTTGATCATTTCAAGTATATATTCAGAAGTGCTCTAGCTCAGTAGTGTAGTAGTTCTACTTTTATTTTTCTGATAAACTACATAGTGATCTCCACAGTGGCTATGCCCGTTTACATGGCCATCATTGGTATGCATCAACATTTGTTGTCATTTGTCTATTTGATGATAGACATTTTGGCTGGAGTGAGATGGAATTACAAAGCAGTTATAAATTATATTTTCTTGATGGCTAAGTTTGTTGAAAACATTTCGAGTATTTATTAGCCCTTTGTTCCCTATAGAATGTTCTAGCAACATGGTTTTCTAGCCTCTGACTTCTTCACATTGAATATACATCAGAATCTTTCTATTATAACTGCTATGATCTGTCTGGAAGGTGCATTCCTTTTGTGTGAGATCCCACAAGTATACTCAGAATTATTATAGGATGCTAATGTTTCTATCTGTAATTCTTTTTCTTCTTATACTGATCAAGACACACTGTGCATGGCTGTTAACCTCAGATTTCATAGGTAGTAATGCATGTTCTTATGCATTGTGTATATATAGGTATTCAACTTGCATTGCAATTACACATCATGATTGCCTAAATCTCAGGCTTATTTCACAATATGCCTACCATTGTTAAACCATGGGGATATATTTGTAGGTCTATAACAATGAATGAAGTCAAAATATTGTATCAGAAAGTTTCTTAACAGTAGAAGGAAAACCTTTTTTTTTTTTTTGTATTGGGAAAGCTATTTTTATAATTCCAAATTTAGGTTACTTTATGATCAGATATGCATGTTTATACTTACATATCACAGCTTTTGAAGGATTAAATTAATTAATGTCTCAATCTCCAATCTTTTTTTTAAAAGATTTATTTATTATATGTGAGTACACTGTAGCTGTCTTCAGACACTCTAGAAGAGGGTGTCAGATTTCATTACAGATGGTTGTGAGCCACCATGTGGTTTCTGGGATTTGAACTCAGGACCTTCAGAAGAGCAGTCAGTGCTCTTAACCTCTGAGCCATCTCTCCAGCCCTCAATCTCCATTCTTATCTCTAGATAGGTCATGTAATTTGAAAACTTTTCTGCTTGATTATGTTTGATGGTTTTCCCTGTGTTTTGTATTTAGTTGACTGAGTTTTTATTTCTAACATTTCCATTCTTTTATTTAGCAATCTCAGTTTCATTGTAAATGAGGAAAGGGAGATGCCATGTAGGAAACCCAGAGGAAATGAGTAGATTCCTAGATATATAGTACCAACTGTTACTATGCCATGAGGATATAAGTAGTATAATCAGCTCTAAAGCAATCAAGGAGGTCAAAGTATTGTATCAAGAACTTTCTCAACAGTCAAAAGAAAACTTCTGGACAAGTTAGAAAATTAGCCACAGGAAGTCAGTCAGCACAAGGGTCAGCAGGAAAGAGAGAATAAATGAGAATGAAGTACAAGATATGAAATGCCATAATGTAACCACTTACTTTGTAAGCTAAATTAAAAAGTTAATAATAATAATAAATAAATCTCCCAACAAAGAAAACTCCAGAATGGATGGAATCACAACGGAATTCTTCCATATCATTAAAGAAGGGCTGACGCAGCGCTCCTCGAACAATAGGAACAATACCAAACTCAAGTCTATGAAGGAAGTGTATGCAATATGCAATTCAAAAAATCCCAATGGCCCTTACTTTGGACACTTTTATTCTGTGATCACATTCCTTAGTGATCTCAGATAAAAACCACTTCCAAGCATTCCTTACACCCAATCTTGTTTATCTTCGTTGCTCCATGGGTGTATCAGTTATTTTTCTGTGACTGTAATAAAGTCCCATACAAAGGCAACTTATTCTTTTTTATTAGGTATTTTCCTCATTTACATTTCCAATGCTATCACAACAGTCCCCCATACCCCCCCCCCCACTCCCCTACCCACCCACTCTCACTTTTTGGCCCTGGCATTCCCCTGTACTGAGGCATATAAAGTTTGCATGACCAATGGGCCTCTCTTTCCAGTGATGGCCGACTAGGCCATCTTTTGATACATATGCAGCTAGAGTCAAGAGCTCCTGGGTACTGGTTAGTTCATAATGTTGTTCCACCTATAGGGTTGCAGATCCCTTTATAGATGAAAGTATTTTGACTTATCCAGAGAGATGAATTCATCATGATGAGGAGATGTGGCAGCAAGCATCAGGGATGATAGCAGGAGCAGAGAGAAGATGAAAGATGGTCTTTTTGATATAAACAGAAAGTAGAAAGAACAACTAGATTGAAATGTTGCTCTAAACTCTCAGAATCTGCCCACAGGGACATACTTCCTCCAACAAGTTTCTGTGTCCTCAAGGTTCCATAACCTCACAAACAGCACCACAAACTACAGAGCAAGCGTTTACATTCATGAGTTTAGAGTTCATAATTGTCCCTATTGTCAGACTTGATTGCTATCCTTCCATTGTGTGAAAACATGGGGAGTCATGTTTTCCCCAGCTGTAAGACAGAGATATCTACAAGGGTCTCTTTCCCTGGAATGGGCTTTAATCTTTTGGCCTTTGGAATATGGGAAAGGGACTGGTCAGGCATTTGTCTTACAAATTTGTCTAATCTGTTCTCTGAATACTTTTTTTTTTGAAAATTTTTTATCTTTTTATTTTTTTTCCTTAGGTATTTTCTTCATTTATATTTCCAATGCTATCCCAAAAGTCCCCCATGCCTCCCCTCCCCCACTCCCCTACCCTCCCACTCCCACTTCTTGACCCTGGCGTTCGTTCCCCTGTACTGAGGCATATAAAGTTTACAAGACCAATGGGTCTCTCTTTCCACTGATAGCTACTTTTAAAGTGATAACCTAAACTGTCCGACTGGGAGAGACGTGACTCCTTAATTGTGAGAAAGAGTTAAGGAGTGTTAGAGGTCACCTCCTCCAGACAGGCCTTTAAGCCAGCACTGTCACATAGCCACAAGTCCTGGTTTGAATGAGAATGGCCTCCATAGGCTTCTGTGTTTGCATACTTGGTCCTAGTTGGTAAAAGTACTCAAAAAGGATTAGGAGGTGTGGTCTTATTGAAAGAGGAGTGTTGGCTTTTAAGGTATCAAAAGGCTCCCACCATTCCCAGTGTGCCTCTCTGCCTCCTGAGATGGTTTGAGATGTGAATTTTCTGCTGTTTCTACTGCAAAGTCCTCATTCCATCATCATGGACTCACTTTAACACTCCAGAGCTGCAAGTCTATTTAAATACTTGCTTATGCATTTCTTTGGTCATGGTGTTTTGTCACAGCAATAGATCAATGACTAGTACAGCATATAATAAAATGCTGAATTAATTTAATCATAAATTTAACCTGTTTAGTCGTCACACTATACATGTAAAGGAAGTACGTAGATTTTTTTCTAGTATATTTTCTTGTATTCCTTGTGTTTAAACATGAATTGTATCACTGATGGCATTATTTCAATATGTATGCAATGTGAAATTAAGGGAATCATATTTAAATCTTTCCTTTAGTACTAAGTCTTCAGGATTTGGCATTTTCCTCTTCTAAGCACAACAACTTAGGCTTAATCCATTTCAAAGATCAGCAACTCCATGTAACCAGGGGCTTCTCTTCTGGACAGCTTAATTCCTCGGATACAGAGCTCAGAATGCAGTCTGCTTTTGTTCAGCTATCTTTGTCATAAGTGTTTTGTGCAATAATTAATTTATGGATGCACGAGCCTTTGTGAAATTATCATTGATATTACTTAGTAAAATGGAGGTAGAGAAAGCTCTACTGTCGCCTACCCTGATTTCCAGTTTATTTCCTTTCTGAGAACATTTGTAAATGGGAAATGGTTTTACCAACAGAGAAGTGTTTTTCCGAAGATTGTTAGTGTGATTTCAGCCTGCTTTTCTTTGGAGTATACACAGTATCTCAGCCAGTATGTACTTAAAGAATGAAAACATACTTGAAAAGCAGAAAGCTTTCAATAATCATAGTGATGGATTCCTTCCAGGGGTTTTTTGCCCTAGGCACATAGGAGAGCTCTAAATAGGGAAACAGATCTTTATAGAAGCCAGGCTTGCTCCAGTGGCTACTGCCAGGGTAATTTATGGCTAAGATTTGGTGAGTTTCTTACTAAGGTAATTCATTCCCAGAACCTGTCATAGATGTCTGCATTGACTGTCAGTGATTATTGGTCCTGGCTCAAGGAAGCCTCTCCAACAAACCGAGCTAACAGGGTGATGACCTGCGCTTCAACAGATACTTTGCAATTGGCAAGTTGTTGCTGTGGGGTAGAGAAAACACAGATAAGAGGTTTTTCTGTGTGCCTTATTATCGTGTTTTACTTCCCTCTAAAGTAAACTACAAGCTGTTGGAGAAACTGAAGAACCAGTAGCTCAAATTGCCATGTAAACCAAATCAATAACAAGGTCTTTAAGGGTACTATAGGAAAGAATTAGGAAAATATAGAAGCAGGCTTTTTCTGAACTATGAACATTTGGAGAATTACATCTGTTTGACCTACTCTCCTTTGTAGTGTGAAATATATATATATATATATATATATAATTATTATTATTATTCTTTAGCCAAGGTAGTCTTTGTCTTTCATAAAGTTCAGGTAAAGACTCAAAGGTTATCTAGTTCAATCACACACTATTCAAAGTCTTTATGTGACTCATTGATGCTGTAATTTGAGTGGATGTATGTAGATGAGTGCCAAATGTTATTAGGCCTAAAAAGTCTAAGCTTAAAAAAATAGTTAGGTATAAGGGACAATACTATTTTTCCCAGCCAACTTTGGCTCAAGAATTAGGCCCAAAGTTGTATTTTAAAGAACACTCTACTGAGCAAGAAGGGTTCTCTGTGATTTGGATTGACAGAGAAAGCCAGCCACTGAAACCCTGGATCAGAATCTCTGTGCCCTGGGCAATCCCTTTACTAGTCTGTGGGTCCTGGTATGTGTAGGTGAGATAAATGGTGTGACATATGTCACAAGCTCTGACGTTTTATAAGAGCTAACACAGAGAAGCTTCTCGGGACTATATCTTTCCTTGCCCACGAGCGGTGATTAATATCTTTATATCCCATAATTCTCCAGACATTATTAGGGTTCCTTTTTCCTCCTTCTGGGCTCGGTGCAACTGTACAGAATGATTGTATTTTCAGTGAAGGTCATCACACATGTAGGTCATTATGGGAAGATGAAAAGAGGGACATTAGCTTGAAAAGAGAGCCACAGACAAGCTCAGGGTCATGAATTCCCAGATAGGAAGAGGATTTTGTCTAAGTTGTCTCTCTTTTCGCTGTCCACCACACTGCCAGAGTAACTTCCCCAAGTCAGATTTAGTCATGTCAGTTTCACAACCTTCAAACAGCTCTTCAGCACCTGCAGCATGATATATGAACACCTTTGCTGGGGTTTCAGACTGTCACTGTCTGACCTCAATCCATCAGTCCAACGTCATATCATGTTACACCCCTCCGTGGACCCCTAGGATGTCTTCAGCCACTCATGGTCTCATCAGTCTTTGTTTGGCATGCATTTCCTATTCTTCTCCAACCCTACAGCTGTGGTTTGGACTTCACTTGTCCTTCCCTGCCTTTGTTATTCTGTTGAAATCTGATTCATAATATGCTGCTTATATCTTATTTATTTAATTTAATTCTACTTTTGATTGAATTTCATAATATAAATATCTGAGTCCTCCTCTTTTGTAGCTCAATTTTTATAAATTTGTTGATGATAAGAACTACATTCTACTAATTTTTACTTTTCCCATGCCTTCTATTATTCAATGTTAATTGTCATGTGTTTTTAGCTCAATGCTTGTTGGTTAAAAAAATTGGTGCCACCCACAGCCAAACAGCGAATGGCACTTGAGGATTCTTATGGAAGAATAGGAGGAGGGATTGTGGGCTCCAAAGGGGATAGGAACTCCATAGCAAGACAAACAGTCAATGAACCTGGACCCTTGGGGATCTCAGAGTCTGAAGCAAGCAAAGAACATACCCGGGTTTGACTTAGGCCTCCCTGCTTATATGTAGCAGATGTGCAGCCTGGCCTTCATGTGGGCCCTGAACAGTTGAGGCAGGGGCTCTCCCAAAAGCTGTTGCCTGTATGTGGGATATGTTCTACTAGCGGGGCTCCCTTGTCTGGTATCAGTGAGAAAAGATGCACCTAGTCTCACACAGATTTGGGGGGGACGGACAGGGATACCCAGGGGCCCCCCACCTCCCCAAAGGAAAAGTGGAAGAGGAGGGGGAAGGACTATGTGAAGGGATGACCAGGAGGGGAGCAGTGAGTGAAATGTAAAGTGAGTAAGTAAAAAAATAGAAAGAAATAAAAGAAAGAAATGGTTGCCACATTAAGTCATGTACCTTAGCTGCAACTCCATCTGGTGGTGTTGGGATAAGATTCACAAGTGACCCACAGCTTAAGTACTGCAGATCACTGGAAGGTGTTTGTGGGAGGAAGTGCACTGGAACAAGAGTCACATGTATATTTGGGTGCTGCTTGGGAAGACATTGAAGCTAGTAGTTGGAGCAACTCTAGAAAATCCTTCTGTTTGGATGTTTAATTCACGTTTCAGCTGAGCTTATGTTGATCCAGCTGAAGAATCCATTGTTTTCTCATCCATGAAAGTAGACAACAGGGGCTGGAGAGATGGCTCAGTGGTTAAGAGCACTGACTGCTTTTCTAGAAGTCCTGAGTTCAATTTCTAGCAACCACATGGTGGCTCACAACCATCTGTAATAGAATCCAGTGCCCTCTTCTGGTGTGTCTGAAGAGAGCAACAGTGTACTCACATACATAAAAATAAATAAATAAATCTTTTATTAAAAAAAGAAAGTAGACAACAAATTTTAGGCCTCTTCCTTCCTCTCTTCCTCTCTGCCTTCTTCTCCACCCCCCTTTCCCATTCCTCTATCTACTGTTCTTCCTGCTCCTCTTAATAAAGGAGCCAATGGGATCCTTTAACATTCAAATCACATCAATGTATCCCCACTATTATTTATCCAACTCTCCTGAGAAATCTCATCTAACAAGGTGGAGTAATGGGTTACAATATCTTGTGAACTGATGGCCCCATCATCTGTGACTTCTTTGATTACTTTCCACATACCTCTCTGTTATCATTTCTTCCTGTCCATCACACACCTAAACCATTGATCTAGTGATCTCTGTGCTGTTTGTTTCATCCACATAAATAATCCTCCTCCTGATAGCCAAGGTTAACTGTCACACTCCCCCACTAAGTCGAGTGTTCATGTATTTGTTCAAACATTTTAACTTGAGATACTCTGAAAATCTTATTTAATGTTGCAACCTCAGCTCACCTCTATCTTCCACCTTAATTCCTTCTTTTTTAATAACAGTATTTTCTGACATATTTCTTAATTGTTTTTGACTATTACTAGAACCCCTTGTTAGAACATAGATAGAAATTTATATTAACATATATGGTTTCCAAATTATTGTATCTCCCATAGTGATTATTTAATACACAAATTGGATACTTTCTTCAATCTCTAATTCTATTTATGTCTGGTGCACTTGGATGTGGAGGTCAAAGAAGGCATTAGATTCCCAGAGCTAAAGTTACAAGAAAAGGTGAGCTGGGAACTGAACTTCTGTCTTCTGAAAGAGCAACCAATGCTCTTAACCACTGAGTCATTTCTCCAGCCCCTGCATTAGTAGTTTATAAACAAATAAAAACAAAAGAACTCTACAGTCTGAGCACCTTGATGCTTCTACATCAGGCCTTGGAAGAATCTACAAAATAGAAGTAACTTGGATTTTGGAAAGTGAGATCTTTGTCATATATTCTAAGATGGGGATTAGACTCTTGAAATGCATTACTCTTTTGATAGAGGTCTTGCAGTAGCTGTCCACCACAAGGGAAACACTTCCAATTGCCTTAGTAAATGAAGAAAACTAGATTTGCCTGGGCCTATGACTTCGCCACTTCTCAATTATTTGCAATAATTATTTCCTCGTCTGTGCTATTTCCCCTCCTGGTTTTCTTCCAGAAATATTTCCCACCAGCCATGGCTGCAGATCTTCACAGGATTGCCCCCTTGTCACCAGACCCAAGGTCACAATCCACCACCATGGTGAGGGCATCTCTGGATATCTGGACCTTGATCTCATCATAGGATGATGAGATCCTAGGACCTCCATCACGTTAGGCCACCTTCTGTTCTTACTGACACTTAGTATGATGTGCACATTTAGCTTCTATTCCTTTGCCTTACAGTACAGCTTATCTCAGTTTGGAAGTCAAATTTTGGATTAAAATCATTCATTCATGGTTTTTAATTCCTTGCTTACTTCTGAACTGTTTCTAAGCCAAGATTGTTCAGGGATCAAAAGAAAAAAATGTGAGACGCTCATTTGAAGCCACTTTAAATCCTGACTGATGGGAATCTAGAGGTTCAGCCTATCATCCATTAATGAAGAAACTAGTCTGAGGAAGAGTGGCTTCGAGGTTCACTGGAAAGCCATGGGTCTGCCTGTCAGACACAAGATCTCCTCTAATATGAGCAGTCTGACCACTTGTAAAGTAACAATTGTAAGTCACCAGGTAGTTATGAAATGTATATAATACAATGTTAATGAAAACATCTATTGCTATGCTAATCATAAGTGAATTCAATATAAAAACCTTCCTTCCATTTTTCTTTCTTTCCTCTTATATTCAGGGTATATTATAAAGGCAAGAAAACCTCATCAATTTCAATGACAGTACTCACATTGCATTTCTTTTTTTTTTTTTTTAATTCTTTTTCCTCTCTCTCCTCTCCTACCACCCAACCTCTACTGCTCCAACCATTCCTTCTCTATTTCTCTTTAACAAAGATCAGGCCTTCCACGGATATCAACCAGCCATGACATATCAAATTGTGGTAAGACTTGGCACCTCCTCTCCTATAGGGCTGGACGAAGCAACCCAATAGGAGGAAAAAGACGCAAAGCCAGGCAACAGAATCAGAGACATCCTCCGCTCCTACATTAGGACTCCCACAAGAAGACCAAGCTGCACAACTGTAACATATGCGCAGAGGCCCTAGGTCAGTCTCATGCAAGCTCTCTGGTTAATGGTTAAGTTTCTGTGAGCCCTTATGAGCCCAAGTTAGTTGATTCTGTGGGTTTTCTTTCCGTGTCCTTGACTTATCTGGCTCCTAAAATCCTTCCTCCCCTTCTTCAGGATCCCCCAAGCTCCACCTAATGTTTGGCTGTGGGTCTCTGCATCTGTTTAAATCAGTTGCTGGATGAAGCCTCTCTGATGGCAGTTGGGCTAGGCACCAAACTATAGCAGGTATAGTTCAGTGGTAGAGCATTTTATTGCACATTATATTATGTTGTTACTACCTGTCTTCTCAGAGACACTTTTTAACAATCAATAAAAATTGTCTTAAAATTAGTATTTTTTCCCACAATGCCAAAACCACACTTGGAAAGTTCTTCCAGATAAGCCCTTTCTTTGGAAGATCTCCATTCTGTCTTTCTCAGTAGCCAAATGCTGTTTACCCCAGGACCCCATACCTTTGGATTTATTTTAAATATTAATAAATGGTTTATTCCTGTTTTCCTTTACTCACCAATCTTTACCAGCAGTCACAAGCCACTCTTAAAATAATTACGAGTCAACAACTGATTGGAACTAGTAGGATATCTGTAGTTGTGTTCCAAGCAGGTTGAAAAGGGGCTGATATGACCTTTGGTCTCCAGTGACATGATCTGGTGAATCCCAGGAAGAAAAGGAGTAGAAGAGGAAGTTGCTGTGAAGCCTTAAAAGATGTGCTCAAGGTGAGAACAAAAGGTTTTGTCCTGTTTCCTTCCATGCCTCACTGTGCCTGGCTCACCCAGGAACACAACAGGCATGAATGAGTATGTCAGGATCAGTGGATGCCAGCAGAGGAGCAATTGTTTTTCTCTCTGAGATTCTTTTCTCAAAACTATTTTATATGTTGAGTATCCCTCATTATCTGTACTGTTTTCCTCCTATTGTCAAGTCTTTCTTTGTCTTCGTCACTTTACTTAGTGGAGAGGCAGTCCTGGAGGACATCTAGAAAGTGCTGAATGAATAGAAAGGATGATGAAATATCTACAAAAGACATGAAGCTAAACTTTAATGTTTTGATCAGGAAAAAAAAAGAGTCAGAGACTGAACAGGGGAAGGGAAGACAAAAGCTTGAATTTGGGTACAGAGTGTACAGATAGGTGTTTAAGATAGTGTTAAAGTACACTCCCCCACTAGGTGGGTCATTAGTTCACACCCTGGAACACTAAGTTGTGTACTTGTTATTTATGGCTTTCTGATGTTGAAGTTTTTCATTAAGAAACTCCTCGAAGCATTCAAAACTAGTTTCTCTACAGTGATTTTGATAACTTTGGTTGTATATTTTTCATCCCTAGTACATTCAGATACATATAAATCTTTCCCTCCCTTCACCATTTTATCCCATGTGTGTGAAATGCAATACTTTTCAGTATTCTTAGGTGTGTGTGTGTGTGTTTTTTTTCTGGAATCCAGACTTTTGACTTCTTCCACATCTGCTATGAAACAAAATATTGATTAATGTGACTCATAAACCTAACCTTTTAAGTAGAGTCGATGAACAATTCCTATTCATGAAAATTTTAGAGGGTTTTTTAATCATAATTTTCCAATTGCTCTCTTCACTGCAATTTTTTTGGCTTATGAAAAGATTAAAGGAAAAATTACATCAGCAGTAACATTGTCAAGCACATCTGAGGCTTACATTCCATGGCCTTTGACCAAAGTCAGCCCAGACCTACTTCAAGATAAAAATCTGTTTAACTTCGTTATTTTTGTCACATAAAAATTATAGTGTAATATAAAAATGTACAATACTAAACCATGTCCAGAAGGGAGTTCCTGGTTATGGAGACCCATAACTACAACAAAGAATTGCTAGCAATAAATCATGAATAATACTTGGTGGTTCCACAGGAAGAAAAGATGCTTGCTTTAAAATAAGTAATCTTCAAGGGTCTGATATTCTGCCTTAATGTGGTAAAAATGTCTTTCATAAAGATTAGGGGGATAACTTTGAAGGGATAATCTGACATTTCCTCAAACAGAGTAAAGCGTTGCAGAGTCCTAGCATTATAAGACTCTAAGCAGTGCTATTTGCACAGAAGACAATAAGATTGAGACCGTCTTTCTAGCTGTGCACTCTGGTGACCTGAGCACACACACAGAGAAATGGGCAGACTCTTGTTCAAAGCAGCCACCTCTGCAGATGACACAGTTAATCCAAAAATACCACCATGTTCAAAACTATGGAACTGCCTTCAAAGTCTATATGCTACTCTTTGGAATGCCCTGAATATCAGCAAATAATCTTTTGGTGGTGGATTTGACATTTGTGAATGTTAAAAATCTTAAAGTATTAAAACTCATATGAAAAATACAACCTAGAAAAAAAATGTTATTTTGTTGGTTTAAGGAAGAAAGAAATAGGAAGCTGTTTGGATTAATTTAGGAGTAACTCCAGTGGCAGTGAAAACTTTTCCTTAGATGATGTTAGAAGTTTAGGGACAAAAGCAACTTCGGTAGGATATGCGTAAGACCTCCAAGTAACACAATTTTGAGGGGAACAATATTAGTTTGGACATTTTCTGTAGTCTTTTAACTTTATCAGTATTTTATGAGAAATTTAGTTTGATTGCCATTTAGTGCTTCTGTCTCCCCCAAGATAAAATAAGGAAACTATGTGTGAAAGAGTTTATTACAATTTTCATAATTTGGATTGAATTTATTTATTAATATTTTCATTCACAGACAAAGTACGTTCTCATTAACACCATCTTCTACCTCTCTAATCTCTGTCTCCACTGTTACCCATGTTCCTTCCTACAAGGCCCTCTCCTGAGTCTCTCTTTCATTTGATTTTGTGACCCACTGAGTTTAACCAGGGGCATTTGTGTAAGCATGGGTATGGGAATATCCATTGGAGTCTGATGGGCTCACAAAGTGGGTAAATATCGGCAGACAATGACTTCCCCAGAATTGATTGGTAGCCAAGTTTACCAGGAAGTGTGTGGCCTTGTGAAACCCTCTCTGATCTATGACTGACAGTGGAAATTCTGAGTCTAGTATATGCCCATTGTAGGCAACAGCAGGGCTGCATGCTCAGAATACAGCAGTTCATGTTTCTCTCTACCATTCATCTCTTACATTCTTTCTGCCTCCTCTTCCACAATAATCCCTGCCTAAATATAAATGTCTTTAGATCTGAGCACAAAGCAGTCACTTATTCTCAGCCAGAGCAGCCATGTGTCTCTGTATTTACTGCTATTCTTTCGAAATAGAAGCTTCTCTGATTAAGGCTGAGAGTACCAATTATTTATAGACATAAACACAAATAATAAGGCAGCCTAGCACCCTGACAATTTTACTGAACAACGGTAGTAGGTTAATCCCGAACCTCCTCAGCCATGTGATTATGACCAGATTGGCAGTATTAGGTATAAACTCCCTCTTATGGAACAGACTTTAAATCCAGGCAGAGAATGGTTGTTTACTTCCCTTACAGTTTTGCCAGTATTCTGACAGTGGGTATATCATGCCTGGCAGATTGATATTGTAGTTCAAAGGGTTCACAGATGGGTGAGACTGTTCAGCCCTTTAGATTTATTTCTAGTAATGTATAAATGATTGGTATATTATTCTAGAGGTTTTTTTGATTAAAATCTAGACAGATAATTCTATTGAAAAATCCTTTGTCTTACTGCAAAATATCCAATCACTCTAAGATCAATATGATTTTATTAACATTAGATGATCTACCTTCAATATCACCATTTAACAGAAGGGATAAATATAAAATTGTATCTTCGCACCTTACTATTAATCATAAATAAGTTATATATAGTATTTACAGTTATGCACAAATTAATTAATAAACCAAAATCTTCCCTTTGGTCCTTTGGGTTTGATAAAGAACCCATATGCTACTTGCTAAGCACACCAGACCTCCCTGATAAGCAGGAAAATGCCTTGCTTTTCTAAGTAAGAGTCAAAAACACCAAGTACAATCAGTCTCTGTAAATAACACTGTTGTTTTTGCTGAGTATCCTTTTCATTTTCTTGTTTGATTCTTTTGAAAAGCGAATCAGTAAGGGTTGGTGACATTGAGGTGGATTGGATGGGCTACATATATTTGTCTATCTTGTGCCAGTCTATTATTGTGACACAAGATCATAGGAGGCAGTGCTGAGTGACCCCTTTTATGTCTAGAGATAGCTTTGTAATGAAATACATGTCTGGCTTTTGATGCTAACATCTTAGTCTGGTAGTATTCTGATTCACAAGGGCCAATAAAAGAATGAATGACATTGTCTTAGATGAAGCCACAGAAACTAAAAGGGATGGCAAGCAGAACACAGAGAGCCCAGGGAAAGAGATCCACTGAAAACAAAGCATTGTTACCAGGGAAGGATTATGGACTATGGTAATATCCTGTGTGCTAAACCCTACAGACCTGTAAAGTGTTCTTGAAGTCCTACTTTCCCAGACATTAAAATAATTAACCTTGATCTTTTAAATATCCTAAAGGAATTATGTTTTCTAAATGGCTTGTTTTTCTTTGGTGTTCACAGGCCACTAAGTTTTTGTAGCATCTAGAGCGAGCTTCTGCAGATTAAATTCATACAACTTCCATGACCATTTTATGAATTTCTTTATAATTAAAGCCAGTTTGACAAAGAATGGGTATTCATTGTTTGTTTGTTTGCTTGCTTGCTTTCTCCCCCATTTTGCCCATTCCCAATTCTCCAGACTGTGGAATGACACTTGAAAGGCATTTCCCACAACCAACTCACATCTGTCTATGAATGAAAATTCATCAACCAGCACTTGGCTAAACTAAATGAGTCTGCTTTGTGTGAAATTGAGGATGTCATAGACTAGAATAATTTAAGTGGGAAAGAGCAATAATGGAAGGACTTTGAAAAACTCTTGCTTTTCAAAATGTCTTGTCTTTATTAAATTATTTTCTTCCTTTTCTGTGCAGTCATCTATCTTCCTGGTGGAACTTATTTGGATAATACAGCACAGGTGTATCTTGTTGTACGCAACAGATGAGTTCCTGAAAAGCTGCCTTTGAAAGAATTTTTTGTAAATTGAATCACATTTTCCTGTAGACTTGTATTATAGTAACAGAAGCCATTATCCACATTTGACTGATTTTCAGTTGGCAGAGCCCTCTAACACTTGAGCTTTAAGTTTCTCAGCCAAATCTCTATGTCAAACAGTTAATGATCTGGAAATAATAAGCACTTATGTGAGCTAGGGGAACACTACACTTAAAGGGAATTTGATTGGATTCCTCTGGAAGTAAAGAGTCTTTATTGCAGTGTGTAGATTTTCACTCCTGGAATCCTCGACTGTCAGAAGCATCCAGGAGAATGTGGTTCAAACTTCTCTTCCCTACAGATGGGAAACAGGCCTTGAACATTTATTCATGTAACAACAGAATAAGGAGAAAGAATATCCATTTTGAGGCTGACAAGCTTGAATCCAGATGTCTTCTTCCTACTTTACTGTTCGGCTTTAGGCAAGCTCTTAAAACTTTCTGAGCCCAGATTCTCCAGCTGAAAGAAGGAGGCAAGTTGACCTACCTCTCAGGAATGTTAGAGTAATTAAATAAAGTATATAGAGCAATAATACAATGCCCAGAAATAAGAATAAACGAACATCTCCTACTCAACTTCTCTTTAAATATATTGTTTGAAACACATACACCAAAACATGGTTTATTTGAAACAAGAATGCACTTTCTAAATGCACTTTCATCAAAAGTGCACTTTCTGAAATGATTTATATTCATACAATTTTAAAAAAAAATAGGTTGTATTTTTGTATATAGGGCTTCACTATGTAGCCCTGGCTAACCTAGAACTCATTATGTAGACCAGGCTGGTCTGAAACTCACCAAAAACTGCTGGACTTTGTCCCTCAGCACTGGGATTAAAGGTCTATGGCACCACTCTTGACCTAATTAAATTTTTTTCATTTTCCCTTTTTTTGAAAATATTCTTTTTTTTTTGTACACTAAATCCTGATGGCCGTTTCCCCTAGCTTCACTCCTCCCACTTCCTTCCCATTTCTCCTCCCATCTGGATCTAGTCCCTTTTTGTCTCCCATTAGAAAAGAACATGATTCTACTAGATAACAAAATAAAATATAATAAGCTGAGGCAAAACTATTACAGCAAATTGAACATAGCAACCCAAAAGGAGAAAAAGAGTCACGGGCTCACAGTCAAAAGTCCCATAAAAACACTGAGCTAAAAGCTATGGTATATATACAGAGAACCTGGTGAAGCTATGGTATATATACAGAGAACCTGGTGAAGCTATGGTATATATACAGAGGACCTGGTGAAGCTATGGTATATATACAGAGGACCTGGTGAAGCTATGGTATATATACAGAGGACCTGGTGAAGCTATGGTATATATACAGAGGACCTGGTGAAGCTATGGTATATATACAGAGGACCTGGTGAAGCTATGGTATATATACAGAGGACCTGGTGAAGCTATGGTATATATACAGAGGACCTGGTGAAGCTATGGTATATATACAGAGGACCTGGTGAAGCTATGGTATATATACAGAGGACCTGGTGAAGCTATGGTATATATACAGAGGACCTGGTGAAGGCTCATGTAGGCCTTGTGCTTGCTGCTTCAGTCTCTGTGAACGCACAGGCATCTTGCTCAGGCGATTCAGAGGGCTCTGTTCTCCTTGTGCCCTCCATCCACTATGGCATATATATATATATATATATATATATATATATATATATATATATATATATACATTGTTGAGAGTGAATGCAGCTTCCCTGTCACATATAGAACTTACCATCTTTTTAGGTGGAACATATCCTGTAATAATGTTTTAATATGAAAATACAAATAGTCTTTGTATCCATTCATTATTATTATAAAAAATGTGTACTTGATGAGCACAAAATTTCAGTGACATATCTATCAGCATCTATTTCTCATCCGTGCATCTGAGAGTCTGCTTGTGGCTCTGTTGATGCCAGATGGGCTGGCTCTAGAAGACTTCTGTCCTGGTCTTTCCTACAGGTTAGGCTTGATTTCTGGTTCAACTCAGATCTGTTAAATGCATTTCCCATTCTTTTAGGACCAGCAGCATATCTGGGATATATATTTTACCTCTGCAGATCTTTTTTTAAAATATTTTTAATTAGGTATTTTCCTCATTTACATTTCCAATGCTATCCCAAAAGTCCCCCATACCCTCCCCGCCACTCTCCTACCCACCCACTCCCACTTTTTGGCCCTGACGTTCCCCTGTACTGGGACATATAAAGTTTGCATGACCAATGGGCCTCTCTTTCCAGTGATGGCCGACTAGGCCATCTTTTGATACATATGCAGCTAGAGTCAAGAGCTCCGGGGTACTGGTTAGTTCATATTGTTGTTCCACCTATAGGGTTGCAGATCCCTTTAGCTCCTTGGGTACTTTCTCTAGCTCCTCCATTGGGGGCCCTGTGATCCATCCAATAGCTGACTGTGAGTCTCTGCAGATCTTAAGAGATTCATTAAGAGATAAGAATAAAAATTTGGTGTCTCTTGATGATCATGTTTGTACCTGGCTTCATGTCATTTCGCCCAAATACTATTCTCTATAGCCAATGCTAGTAAGAGTGGAGTACAGACAAATAGCTCCGTATAGGGAAGGAAGTGCTAATCTCATGACTAGAGAATAATTTTCCCCAGGGGTGGTAACCGTAATGTAATCAGGCACAGCCACAGCAATGACATATCTACCTCAAGGCACGAAGTGTTCCTCTCTGTAACACCAGCCAGACTATAAACCAGGAAGGACAAAAATAACCATTGTTTTGTTTCTAACTGTATTTAGCTTCTGATTTGGAGATTGGCAGGAAAAAAAAGTAAAATAATCGATATTCTGTAACTGTTTGGTTAATATTAAGAAGATTTGTTATATTAATATTTTTGGCTGAGAAAAGTCCAGAAAACAGACACTAAAAATACTAACCCAACATGCTTTGTGTGTGTGTGTGTAACTTTGAAATTGCCACTTTCTTCCAGAATTCAACATACGTTCACCGAAATGTGAAGTCGACAGCCAGTATTCAGAACAAGCCAGAGGTTACCTGAGTTGACCCCCATCAGTTAGCAGTAACTTTTATGCCACTGTAAACCTTTGCTTAATTGGACTGGCCTGACCAACTCAGAATGCAGAGCCCATCAGTGATGGTGAAATACAGAATTTGACCAGCATATAAATGTCAGCAGTGTGGATGCTGAGTTGGTTTGAAATTTACATATGGCTTGCAAACCAATTGGCCTTTACTATTTGTTGTGTTAACAAACGGAAGTGGTAAAGGGAACATTTAGGGGTCACCTGAAGAGAAAGCAGCACCGGAGGCTGTGGGAATGGCTGAGCAATGGGAAGAAGGACAGGAAGCCAGGAGGCTAGGCAGGAGGCGAGTGTCTCTTTTCTTAGGCCTGGTCCAGGGATCACCCAAACTTCCAGATCACCACTGAGGTTACCCCAGGCCAGCCCATCTCCTTTGTGTGCTACTTAACATTATCTTTCAGATAATCATAGTGTATTTATGTAATTAGACTAATTGTGGGTAATTGTGTGTTGGTACTATGTAATTATGAAACCTAGCCTTCAACACTGGCACAATATGTAGGCAAGAGACACCGTGGGTACAAAACAGCCACTTGATTCCTCTTCCCATTCAGAAATTTCCTCCTTTCAAGGTGCCAGAAAAGAAGAACAGGCCTTTTTGAAAATCCATTATCTGTAGAACGAGGCTCCTGACAAACACATTTGCAGAAAAACAAGAGCTTTGTAAAGTCTTATGTTTTGGCACTGGAAGTCAAACCCACATGCAAGGGAAATGTGGCATTGTCTCTGGAATTGACAAGGGATTTTTTTTTTTTCTGCACACAGTAACAAGGGGGCTGAATTACAGCCTGGCAGCCTATTTTCTCAGCGGTGAGCTATGTGAGCTATTTCCCAGCACACACTTACAGGGCCCTTGACTATGGGGTCATTAACATGAGCTACTTAGCATAAGTTTAGTGAGTTCTCAAGGCTCCTTCTCTAACAGAACATGGCTGGAATTGATTGGCCTGGCCACTAATGCCATTTCTCAAGTTTCTTGTCCCATTGTGAATATTTAAGTTTTGCCAAGCCAGACACTGACTTGAACACTGACCCTACTGAATGCTGTATTTTATACCATCTTTGTAGGCTGTCCACTATCACCATTCCCATTGTACAGATGACAAAGTTGAGGCTTCAAGCTTAATAAACTTAACCAAAGTTTCATAGCAGTTGAATTCTGATTCTCTTGATCCCAGAACTTGTTCACACCACTCCTCTAGATAAAGATTATCCATTAGTGAAGTGGACCTTTTTGTTGTTGGAGCTTAATATTTATTTATTCATTCATTCATTCATTCATTCATTCATTCATAAGCTTGCTTCACTGACTAATTTTTACAGTGGAACAGGGATCAAATAAGGGTAGTGTACTTGATACAGGGTGCAGGGCTAAAAGATGCAAGAGGCCACAGAGTGAAGGCTACGTTGAAGACAGTGTTGGAGGGGAAAGGAAAATCTAGCAAGGACAATCTATTGTTCCAGTACTCAATCATGGTGTCTGCAATATGTAACTTTACCAGGAAGTCAGAGCTGTTTACTGTGGATACCACTGATCTTGGTACAGGTCTGGCACTGTAAGAAAGGTAAGTAGGTACTAGCCAAATACAGATAGGTCCCAGGTGAGAGTTGGATAATACTTGGCTACAGAGACCAAGAATTATGAAAATGCATGATGTTAGACAGATTAGAATCAGATATAAAAAACACAGCACAGACATGGCACATAGCAATAGAACAAAGACCCAAAGATTGTTCCTGTGACTCCCTAGGTCACAAAGCTAGTAAGTAGCAAAACTACTAAAACCACCCAGGTATCTGGTTTTCTTTTACACAACTACTTACACTCTTCCAATGTATTTTTTTTTTTTTGCATTCATAATCACTGATGTATTGACTCTAGTACTGCTCTAAACTCACAAAAATTCCAAGGTCCAGAGAAGGAATGAAGATGAGTGACACAGTCAGGCGCCCAGGCTGTTAGCCTAAGGCTCCTCCAACTTAATCAAGAGGTTCAAATATAGCTAGGAAGTGCACCTGATCTGTGGGCAGCCATGTGGGTGCATTGTCATATTCTCCTATGTGAAAAGTAGGATATTGTCTTATTCAGGGTTTCTATTCCTGCACAAAACATCATGACCAAGAAGCAAGATGGGGAGGAAAGGGTTTATTCAGCTTACACTTCCATATTGCTGTTCATCACCAAAGGAAGTCAGGACTGGAACTCAGGCAGGTCAGGAAGCAAGAGATGATGCAGAGGCCATGGAGGGATGTTCTTTACTGGCTTGCTTCCACTGCCTTGCTCAGCCTGCTCTCTTAAAGAACCCCAAGACTACCAGCCCAGAGATGGTCCCACCCACAAGGGGCCTTTCCCCCTTGATCACTAATTGAGAAAATGCCTTACAGCTGGATCTCACGGAGGCCCTTCCCCAACTGAAGCTCCTTTCTTTGTGATAACTTCAGCCTGTGTGAAGTTGACACAAAACCAGACAGTACAGATATATATTTAATTACATATTCAAAAGTAAAATACTATTTTGCCAAAATAACTGATGTTTATTGTAAGTAGGAGATCTGGAAAGTCCTATACAGAGTACAGAACCTAGCACCTTCATACTAAAGAGGAACAATCAGACTAGACTCATCTTACTAAAGCAACATTAGTAAGAAATACCTTGTTGCATCTATCATGCAGTTGTCTCTTCAGCGTCATTCAGAAAGCTAGGCAGGTAAAGCAGAGGTCATAGGTCTAACTGGTAAAACAGGCTCAGCCAATGTAATGGGAAATCCTTTCCACTCACAGAATAGCCTTCTTCCCAAAGGACTTGCAGTGCAGATGGAATGAGGATTACAAAGGATAGTAGTACAAGTAGCTGATGCTGACATCTTGGTAAAGGATGCTCTTTATAAAGGATGCTCTTCTATGCTTGGGAGAAGCAACAAGGAGGCAAGTTTGTGGACAAGTCTTCTGCAAGCTCTCTCTCATGTGGTCTCACGTGATACCTCTCTGTCAGTGGGGCATCATCAAAGGTGAGAAACAGATTAGGAACTCAGAACATGACAAGGCAAGTGGGAGTGGTACCCTCAGATCCAGTCATGGGTGTAGTGATATGCCCCAGCACATTTACAGAGGAGTTAGGCACCTGATTTTTAAAAATTAGAAATGAATTATGGGTTGTCAAAATTCAGTAACAACACAAGTCAAGATAGGACAAATATTAGCTTGTGCCTCACAGCCACAGCTTAGAGTGTAGCTGTTTTAACTGGACAGATCAGAACTTTAATGCCTAACACAGGACCAAAGAGCAAGATGTGTGGGCAGCGCATAGGGAGCCTTTTAACAAAGGCAAGTTGTTTTAAAGGCCCAATATTTCTCCCCTGCCAGGAAGGAAATACAGTATCAGTGCGGGAGACAGAAGTGATTAGAAAGAGAACTGGCTTTCCAGATAGGAATTCCCATCTTGGTGACTCCAGTTTTTGTTTTAGTGACCTAGAAAGAGTAATTTTTCTCTCTAAGCCTTCACCTCAAAAACTGAGGTTCCCTCCCCTATCTTAACCACTTTATTGGTTTATTGGTGATCTGTAAGAGGACTCTGTGTCACCAAAGCACTTTGTAATCTGTACCACGATCTGCAAATAAAAAGGATAAATCAGCTTTCTGTGTGAAAATAGGGAACAATGCAGTAAAATTAGAATATAGGTTTCTGGATTTTGCACTATTATCTGCAGTAATTTAGTGACATTTCTTTCCTTATCTGGGATAACAGTGCCTTTTTATGTTGTGAGAATGAATTCAAACCATTTTTAAATAAGCCACTGAGTGTTCCAGTGGATCTTCAACAAATATTGTTTCTTTTCTAAATATACAGCTTAGCTCACAGGTTTAGGAGATGACATAATAAAAATATTTAGCATTATTTCTTATCTCTGAAAGGATGGGTTGTTAAAGGAAAATAAGATATTTAGTAGATAAGAAAATTAAAACAGATATACTTCAGGTATGCTATTGTGGGGATAAATTTGTGGCAAAGTTTTTGTCAAGATGTGACTTATCTTGATCCCTTGCGCATGAAAAATTGCTCAAGAACTGTAGACACTAGAAATGATTGTTAAATGATTGTTGTAAGCATGACAACACAGGAACAGAACCCTAGAAGGAAGACAGACTATGTTGCATCCAGAGAAGACCAGAAAGGGTAGAGCATTCGTGGGGTGATGAGAGGCCTAGAGATTCCTACAAGTTCAGGTAAGCCTTGTTTGTATCTCTCAGTAGTTAGCATTATTCTATGGAATGTGTGAGCCATCCAAAAGCCTGACAGAGAAGAAACATGATCAAACTACAACGTGGAGGATGCATGAATGGGAAGAGGTACTAGGAGCTGAGATACCTGTCACAGGGTTATTGACCTGGGATAGTGATGGTGAAGTAAGGTGAGTATACTGAAGGACATTCTCTAATCATCTCGGGACCAGTGCAGTGCTAGGCTTTGATTATGCATCTGTAATAACGAGAAATTTGGGTGTAATATTTCTGAAGGAAACATTTTTCCATCTGAACTGCTTTTTAAAAGTACAATTATTCTGGTCAATGGAGGAGAGTGTAGGAGGCTTTAATTGGCTTTCTGAGCAGAACAATTTTTAAGATGGTGGAGTAGGGAGACCAGTGGTAATAGATCCCATCTTACGAACTTCTGTCTGAGTGTCTTTCTGGTGGCCTCCATTGAGATAATAGTATGTGACTTCAATATGTTCCATCATTCTCAAATAAAGCCAACATTCTTTTATTTTACTTTAAAACCTTACAGTAATCAGGCCTCATTAGGGTTGCCAAAAGGGATTATATTAAAGCTTAATACTAAAATGTTAACATCTGTTCTGGTCTTAGGTTTTGTTGAAAATTTTAAACTTCTAAATGAAGACATATCAGCCTGAAAGCAGAAGCACCCCAGTATGGCTAAAGTGACTTTGTCTTTCTGACCAGGCTGGAAGAGAATGGGAGATAAATTTCATCTTTAGGGAAAGATAAGAAAAGAATGGCTTAGCCTTTCTGCGCTGAATATATGCAGTAGTCTCCGTTTAGGGTTGGTTCATGTCATATAAGTAAATTTTTCTTTAGAGGAAATAATTTTTCCCATCTAGTTCTTTAGTTCCATTTCTCAAGCTATAGTAATCAGGGTCCCAATACAAAACAGATGGTCCCTCTGATGGGGTTCCTTCAGGAAGATGTGATGAAGAGATTATTTTGAATATGTAGACAAGATGAAACAGTGAAACACCTTGTTTCTATTAAGAGCCCAGCCCTGGAGCCATTATCAGCCATAGATCTGAAGAAACAGGAATGGGGTGATTACTTGAATTTAGGGCTGTAAAACCAGGAGGGGGACATCTGTGACTGCTTCATTGTCATCCCAACTACTTGTAGAATCCCCTCAGAGACTGAGGCACACCTTTGGGCGTGTCTGTAAGGGCATTAGAGAGAGGATTAACCAAAGGGAAAGACATCCCCTGAGTATGGGTGACACCAGTTCATGGCCTATAGAAGAAGCAAGAGGAAGGATAGAGTCAGAAAATGAATCCTTGATCAGTGTTCTCCTTGTCTCCACTCTTGACCTGCTACCGTTCTGCTCTGCTAGGCCCTGTGTACCACAATGGACTGAACCCTGTGAAATGATACGCCAAAATATATTCTTCATTCCTTATTATCTTTGTCCGTATTTTTATCATGGCAACTAAAAGGGTGGATAATACACTATTATGGCTTTAGTTTAAAAAAATTTGATCATGATTAACCCATAATATGTTAGCATGATAACTGGAAAAATGATTAAATAGGCTCTTCTGTTTTTCTCTTTCCCTCCAGTTCCCATTGTCTCCTGTGGGTATCGCCAAAGGCCAAAGTGGCACCCAGTGTGCACAGGGCCTGGCAACGAATCTCATGCAGACCAAAATCCCTGAGCACAAAGCATTTGAAGAAGAAAGGCAGATGTCTGTTTCAAAACTATTGTAGAATATCCCATATTTAGAATTCATGAGTTGTTGATATCAGCCATGCTAAGAGGGTATATAGTTAAAGATCTGGTTTTAGAGTAAGTCTTTCCTTTCTCAGTTTGGCATTCATTAACATGGGGAAGTTTGCACATCTATGAAGCTTTCTTTTCAATCTATTTATATATTAGAGAAAAGGTCTGAAATAGCCCAAGCTAACTTGGCCTCTCTATGTAACTGAGGATGAACTTGAACTTATGATGTCCTTATCTTCACCTCTAGTGTGCTGTTAGTACCTTCTTGCCTTTATCTCCTGTTTGCTGTGATTATGCTTAGGGTTGCACTAGGACTTCAAGCATGTTAGCCCAGCCCTCTATCAACTGAGCTACATTCCTTACCTCAGAGAGGATTTTTATGTTGACCCCCCCTCTTAATATAAAAGCTTTCAGTTTGCCTATTTTTCCCCACCTTGAAGGGATCATTGCCTCTCCTGTTCGCTTTCTGTACAATGAGATAAAAACATACCCAACAGGATTGTTGTAGGGAATGAACCAATGTGGCTGGACCAACATGACACAGGGAAAAATATTAGATTAGAAACGTCTTTATTCCGAAGATCAGATCCTGCCGAAAGGATCCTGAGTGGCTTCTCCCATAGAAGAAATGGGTTGAAATGTTAGTTAATTTTTTCATTGCCTCAATTAAGTGCTTACAAGAAGCAACAGGGAAGGAACGATTTACTTTAGTTTTGAGTTTCATAACAGGAAAGGCATGGTGATTATGGATCCCCCTTATTGTATTGCAACTGGCGACAGGTCACAGCCTTGTGGTAGATTAGAAGCTAATCGAGGAAGGAAGCAAGATGGGTTTAAGCCTGAGGAATTGGGCATCAACAATCAACTTCCTCCAGCAAAGGTGTACATCCTAAAGTTTCCATAGCCTTCTAATACAGCACTGTCACCTATGGACTACAAGTTCAAACACATGAGCCTGTGCGAGACACTGTACATTTAAATCTCAATAGTTGGTATAATTAATTGATACTGTTACAGTATTTGAGACTATGAAATAAAAGTCTTAGACAGTTTTAGAATCTGAAATTTAATTTAGATCCATTATATATTGCTTCATTAAATTCTTTACAGCCAAAACCATAATTGCTTTGGATGTTCAACTTTCACTTCTTTTTAGACAAGAGCTGAAGACTGAATTGATCTGTATCTTCCCCATTAAGATGTGAACATTGTAAGGGCAGTGACTTTGCCTTTTTATTATTATTATTATTTAACCATATTTCTGATTTCTATCTCAACATGGGTACTTGATATGGATTTATTTACTTTGCATGAGTAAAAAGTATAAATTTTGAAAAGGTAAAAAAAAAAAACCTTAGAAACACTGCAATGCCCTTGGATGTTAATTTAAAAATGCCTTACGGGAGAGAGTTTAAAAGACTGGAGGATATTGTTGAAATGCTGAAGTTGTCTATAAAACATTGACACATATCAAAGATACGCTAGTAGAGGCGGCATCTGGGAGGCAGAGGCTGGGGCTTCAGTTGTAGGAGCTCTGACTCCCTGGGGGAGGTGACCTGAGCATTGCTCAATGTGTGAGAATGCCATTGTCATTGCTGGCTCAAGTCCTGGTTTAATACTTGGCCACCTTCCATCTGGACCTTCAAAGTATCCCTCCCCTCTTTTTGGTAATTTTTAAAAGTATATAAAAAAATCAAGTTCTGTGCTTCACCAGAAATGGTAGGTTTAAAACTTGCTTTTGTTTTTAATTTGATCTATAAAGAACAAAAAAAAAGAAGAAGAAGAAGAAGAAGAAGACTGGATTCAGGTGGGTGGATTTAGTTACCTATTCAACAAATGACAGGTATTGATTGCAAGTTACTACACCTTAGCATCTGATACCCTTAAGATGTTTAAATGGCTACTATCCCATTTCTCCTAGGGGTTAGCATTCCATAGCATATGTATTTTCTAACTAGTGCTCCCAGACAAGCAGCATTTGAAGCATTTTTAATAAAGGTCTACTGAAGACCCTACAATTTCCCTGAATCTTCTGTTTCTTTTCTATAATTTCTTTTTTACAATGTTTAGAGTCCTTATAAATACCTAAATATGAAGCTAGTTCACATGTGGATTAGATAATTCTCTTATGGATAAATGTTTGTATCTAATATTTTGACTTAAATATTGAACAAGGAGTTTTTGTATTAAAACTATAGCTCTCATGCTGGGGATATAACTAAGAGGCAGAGTGCTTGCTGAACACACCGGAGGCTCTTGGTTCAGTTCCCAGCACTATTAAAATTAAGTAAGTTAGGAAGTATCAATCAATCATTCTATCAATCAATCTAGATGTTGGCTTTCTCCAATTCAGTAAAACATAATTCCTTTCCTCCAGTTATTCAAGAAATAATCCTTGGAGTCATTTTTACTCTATTATTTCCTTCCACCCTATCCATCTTAAATTTAATAACAAATCTCAATTTATCTTTCAAAATATGACTAGAATTGATGATTCAGCACTGCGGGCACTGCTGGATGGAGTATCATTCTCACCCCAATGGGCCACGGGAAGAGTCTCTCTGCTTTCACCCTTGTGTGCACTTAATTCTATTCTCAGCACAGCTGCCAGCTTGTCCTCCAGAAGACTCAGTCAGGATCAAGGACTCCTGGCTCAATGTTCTTCATCACCATCCTACTTTCTTCTCACATTATACAGGGAGGCATTTTCTCTTCTTCCCCATCTCTTAGACACTCCTTACTTCTTTCCTCATTTCTCTTGCTATATTGCTTTCTATTCTACTGTCCTGTGGCTCTAGGGATATCCCTAGGATAATTCCAATTCAAGACCACTTTGTTCTTTCTTCATGTCCCCTAATTCTAAATTCCTCCCTTGAGTTATATTAAGTGTGCTTTCTTGGCAAGCTGTCCTTAATCACCCTTAGAATCCCTGTGCAGTTTATTCCAGTCAAATGATGCTAAGCACCATTTGATCAATAGTGTTTTTGCTTGTGTGCTACCTGTCTCCGTCACTAGACTATCAGCTCAATGTGGCCAGGCACTTGGTTTTGTGCTTACATTGAAGTTTTTAGTGAAAGAATACTTTCTGAAAAAGTTTTTGGTGAAAGAATACTTTCTGAAACTTTGTGTTTCTCTGCCAAAAGTCTGTTAGGATTGTTTGATTGAACCAATACATAAAGAGTAAGATCATCTGGGCTCATATAAGATCATCAGATGAACTCACCATCAGGATAAGACTTGGTTTCCAGGTACTGAATGTGATTGTGCACTCTGAATCTAGATCTCTTCTTACCTGCCTTCTTGCTTTCAAAGCATTTCTTTGTGACTAGTGAATGTTAAACCTCTTCCTTCATATTCTGTATTGAGTAAACTATCTTCATAAAACTATGGAGTAGTGATTGAGAACATTTCCAGGAAGCATTCATATAGATAGAGATAGAGATTATAGATATAGATTATAGATATAGATATATAGATATACAGATATACAGATATTCAGATATATAGGTATATAGATATATATACTTCTGATATATACTTCTGACTAGTCAGTGACAATGACAAATGGATAAAAAAAATACTGAAAATATAACTAAATGTCCTTAGGATAAAATAAACCATGGAGTAGCACATCTCTGGCTGAGTGAATAAAGGAATGAATGTGAAAATATCCATTAACTTGTTTAGTGAATGGCTGTGTTTTTCACAAGCTATGCTGGGACTGGAACGATGATAGCTCAGTGGTTAATACCACTTGTTGATCTTGCTAAGGACCTGGGTTTGATTCCCAGCATACATATGGTGACTCTCAACCATCTGTGACTCCAGTGCAGAATCTAGATCTGACTCCCTCTTCTGACTTCCCAGAGCATCAGACACACACATGGTACACATATAGACACACAGGCAACATACAGTCATACACATAAAATAAAGCTAATAATTCTAAAAGTAATTTTTAAAAATCTACTGACAGGTTCCTTGCAGCTATCACTGTAAGCATGAAAATGAACTGCAAAGTGGTTAGGATAAAAACTCGGTTCAGCCTGACTTATACTTCCAAACTGGATCAAATTTTGGGATTTTGATGCCAGTTGGTTTATTGGTATATTTAAACATAGTATAATTTGGAAAACGGTTTCCTTGTGTAATACAATTCCTGGTGCACAAGGAAACATAGTTATATCAAAACTAAATTAAAAGTACATGTAATTTTTTCCCAAGAAGATGGGTTCTAGAATTGGTTACCTATATTAGCTTAAGGCCTAGGGAAGGATCTTGGTCATACAGATAGTATAGAGGTCATTTGGGCAATTAGCAATCTCTGGTCCTGGTTGTGGGAGCTTGGGGTACCTCCTAGTTATATGAATAATATAAGGGTTAATTAGACTACTAGCCACCTCCTGTTCTGGTTGTAGAAGCTTGATATGGCCTGGCCCAATAGATAACACAGATCACCAGGCTGATAATTATCTCTAATTCCCAGGCTTCTGGTTGGGTCTGGGTTAGTTGACACTGTTGTTCTTCCCATGGGGTTGCAATCCCCTTTAGCTCCTCAGTCCTTCCTCTAACTATTCCATGTTGGTCCCAGTGTCTTGAAATAATTAGGTTGTTGTGTGTACATAGAATCATTTCTTGTCTGTATAACTTTTAAATGTACCATTAAGTTGCTGTGTAGGTCACTCAAACAACCTATTTACAGTTATTGGAACTTAAAATGATTGGACTCTAAATACAAATTACATACTGAATTTTTCAGCAAGGCAATGACTGTGTAAATAAAGAAACCAATCTATTATTCTGCATTGAACTTTACCAAGGGAGTTGATCATTTGAGAAGAAAATTCCTTGGTTATTTGAATTATCATTACAAAACCTTTCTTTTGTTTTTGTTCCTATCATGGTTCTAGATATTCAGTGTTAAGTAAAACTGTTTGCTGCTTCAATAGCTGAAACTAGCTATTCAGTAGCTATGGCTCAACGTTTGTAAATTAAGATAATAGTTAGCCTCTTTTGTTGTTCTTAGTGGTGTTTTATTGTTTGTTTGTTTGAGACAGTTAATGTACCAGACTGATTTCTTTGAAATTATGTGTGGATAGGCTGCACTGTAATTTTCACTTCAGGAGGAATTATTTTGAAATATTTATAAAAATGGGTGCTTCTATTTGATGTAGTTGGGATGCTCTCATTTACCAAAGCTAGTTGTGGAATCTGATTTCCTCCTTTCTTAAATCTATTTTTAAAGAGGAAAGTAATGCATTTTCTTAAGGGCGCTTCATACACATATGCCATTATGCTTATTCTTATTCACCCTCATCCAGGCCCACTTTCTGATCTTCATCCCCAAATGACCCCTGTTTCTGCCTTCATATCACATGCATCCCATCATCCTCTCCTCTCCTCTTGCTCTTTCTTCCCTTCTTCCTTTTAAGATATGTTCTTCTTTTCTCCTGGTTTCTTTTCTACTTTTAACTAACACACACACACACACACACACACACACACACACACACACACACACCACCACCACCACCACCACCACCACCACCATGCACATGCACACATGCATACACAATATAAATTTAAGTCTAGAGTTTGTGTATGAGAAAAACAGTGTGATAATGATTTCTCAAATTCTGGCTTGTCTTGCTTAACATAGCAGTCTCCAATTTCACCCATTTATTTCAAATGTCATGATTTTTTTCCTTTATGGCTGAGAAATTCCATTGTACATATAATGTTTTCTTTACCCATTCATATGTCCATTTATCTAGTAAGGTCCTGTTTTTATCACTATTATTAGTAGTGCAGTATCAAATGTGCAGGTATTTTGTGTTGGATTGACTTAACATTTCATCTCAGTTGCACATGTGGACCTGTTTATATTGTTCACCACTTTCATTTAATTTTGATAAGGTCATATATGTCTAGGGACTTAGCCATTTCCACTAGCTTTTCTAGTATTTTTAGAATGCAAGTTTTAAAGATATTTCTTATTCATTTTTCTGAATTTCACAGGAATCTGCTATCAAAGTCGCCTTTCATCTCTAATTTTATTAGTTCACGTCTTCTTTCTCCATCTTTCAGTTAGTTTAGCTTAGAGCTTGTCATTCTTGTTTTCTAAAGAGGCAACTCTGATTGCAGACATTTTTCATAGTCTCCATTCAGTTCTGCCCTGTTATTATTTCTTGCCATCTGCTGCTTTTGGTTTTGCCTTTTTTGTTATTTCCTAAACTCTCCAGTCCCAGAATTAGGTTACTAAAGAACCCTGAATGTTTAAGGCACACACTCACAGTCATAACACTCCTCTTGTAATTTTCATAGTTATACCCCAATGTGTCTGGTAAGTTGGACTTTTCATTTGCTAAGAAGTTTTCATTTTGCTTCTAGATTTCTCCAGTGCCCCATTGGTCATACAAGAGCATAGTTTTATATTTTGTTCAATCTCCAAATATTTGTGCAGTTTCTTTTGCTGTTGATTTGTGGTCTTTTTGAGAAGGCATGTCTTGTGCTCTCCTTCTTTCTTTCTTTCTTTCTTTCTTTCTTTCTTTCTTTCTTTCTTTCTTTCTTTCTTCCTTCCTTCCTTCCTTCCTTCCTTCCTTCCTTCCTTCCTTCCTTCCTTTCTTTCTTTCTTTCTTTCTTCCTTTCTTTCTTTATATTTTTTTCTGTACATCTAAGAGGTGATTTGTGCATTTTGGTTTCTATTGTTTATTTGTTTGTTTGTATGTTTCTTCCAGTTTTATTTGTGGAACTTCTTATTTAGCAACCTCCATTTGAGCACTCTATCCTGAGGACCACTCACCCAGGAACAATAAACTGTTATAACAGCAAAAGCAGCATATTATAAAGGATACAGAGATCCTCTTGAAATCAGTTAAATACCCCTAATAGATCAGCAATGTCCAGAAAGGAGAAAATAAGAAAACTAGTGTGCATTGTGCTATGAAGTTAGAATCTTCTTAGGATAAATAAATAAATAGTAAGTGAATGAGATAAAGGAAAGAAACAGGAAAGAGGGGAAACAAAGAAGAAACAAAGTTAAATAAATAAAATGGACAAAAAGGAAAACCAGGGGAAAATACTCTTAGGAGTAAAGAGGAAGGCCTTGGAAAGAGAAAATAAAGAAAAAGTGGAAAAGGATTCTTCAACTACGAGAATATTGAAGAACCAATTAGAGAAATGTGGCAAGATGAGTGAAAATGAAAGCATGTTTTGGGGGATGGCAGAGATGGAAAACACTTGCTGGTGAGACACAGCCCTGGGTATCAGAGAGACCTCTGGGCCTTCAGAGAATTCAGATTCTATAGCAGTGAAATCCAGATTGGTTGATCTAAATCTGAGCTTAGACTCAGGGCTATGAAACTTCACAGTCATTCTCCAATGGCGAGTTCATCCTGAGGGCATCCAAGCAGGGAGTCATGCCAGAGAGGAGCCTTCTGCCCTCCTGTATGTACTTTTTGTGTGGTCAGACCTTGGACCTCTTGGTTTCCACAGCTACCCTTCAGGGCTGTCTCTGATTCTAAGGCTATGGATGATTAAATTCTAGGTCTCTGCCTGATACTACTCCCCATTCTGATCCTCTCTGGAGTAACTTAGCTTCAATTTATTCTCAAGATGGTACTTTGCTTCTGCTCTCCAGATCATATAGAATGACAGGATGTGATACTTCAAATTTCCACAGTAAATATTGCTGATTGTCAATGAATTTTTATTTTGCATAAATTATATACAGAAGTTTATTTAAAATGATATAGTTCTAAAAATTCAGTGATATTTGACCAGCACTTGTGGGCAATGCACTGACTTTTTCTGTCCAGCACCCTTCCCTATATATTGACTATGCCTGTTCTGGTCCTTTTTCGATCAATCTGCAACCCCACCTTGTTTTCCGGTGATTCTAGCAGAGCTTTGTGGTAAAGCACCTGGCCCCTTGTAGGTTCCTTGTTTTCTTGGTTATACACATAGGTAGACTAGGTTTTCTTTTTCTTGTCTCAGAATCATTTCCTGTTATGCATCTATCCTGGGGAGATGTGAACCTCAGCTGTTCACCCTAGATTGGGCACTGATGTCAGACCAAAAGAAGTGACTTTAGGAAGCTGGAGAGATGGATCAGCAGATAAGTGCACCATCTGCTTTTCCCAGAAACCCAGGTTCAATTCTCAGCATCCTCCTAGAGGCTAACAAGCATCCTTAACTCTACTTACAAGAGATCTGACGCCTTCTTCTGGTGTTTGTGGGCACTATATTCATAAGTTATACAGACATTCATGCAGGGAAAATGCCAGGCACATAAGATAAAAATAGTCCTACTTTTAAAAAGAGAGAAAGATGAGAAAGGGGAAGGAAACGAGAGAGGGACATGGCCACAAGCTCCTATCCCAACCCAGAAGTTATTTCCAACTGACAGCTGCTTGCCAAGAAATAATTAAGCTTTCTCCAATGAAGTTTCACTGGGCATACCTGCCACATTTAAGGGTGGCCCAATGCCAAACAATAGACAGCCACACAAGACAAACTCACTGGTATTTTGAGAGATGTTTTGTCTTATAATACTTTGGGCTTTTTTTTTCCTTCCTTTTTTACCTTGCCTTTTGCTTATCTATTACGGATTCCATTTTTGTGGATGTATAGGTTTTCTCTCTGTCTCTGTCTCTCTTTATGTGTGTGTGTGTGTGTGTGTGTGTGTGTGTGTGTGTGTGTGTTTGTGTGTGTTTCTGGTGCTTTTTCTTTTCTCCCTCTGTTCAGCCCCACTTGCCTCTTTGATTTATTTCTTATTTTTGTTGTTGTTTGTTTGTTTTCCCTGTTTGCTTCTAAAGAGAGATAGAAAGAAGGCTGGAGTCAGATGGATGGGAAGGTGGGGAGGACCTGGGGGAGACCAGGGAGGTAAAACTGTTATCAGAGGATTCTGTGGGGGAAAAACACTTTATTTTCAATTAAAAAAGAAAAAAGAAAAGAACTGATTCCACAAAACCCTAGCTTGGTGAGCCAATGAGTTTCTGGGGTTATTTATAGGTGCATGTTCCTGTGTACTGGAGTTACTTATAAAATCATAGGTAACTCAAAGTTATCTACATCACCATAAAGCCTATCCCAATGTGGGTGATGACTTGATGATGAATCACGAAAGCTCTGGCACTCCCTGAGCAGCTTGCAGGCAGCTCTATGAAGAGTGTCTACCCCAAAAACCATACTGTTTACACGTTGTTGGGGAGGGGAGTCTAGGTTTCGTAACTTTCTGACCTCCTTGACCAGGTAAGTTGCAGAAGCTTCTCTTTTGTTTAACAGAGGCAATAACTGCATAACACTTGCATATATCATCTTGTGTGTGTGAAAAAAATCAAATTTCCATAAAAATTTCTGAATAAAAATCTCTAGCCTTTGAGCCTAAAATAGGTATTTTAATACATTCAAGTGATTGTGATCACTTCTGAATTTTCAGACCTAGCACATAAATGGAAAGAGTCCCATCTCTAAACTGAGAAACATGACATCCATGTACAAAGAAACAGAAAATTTGTGTGGAACATTTGGTGCCAATGTAAAACATAAAGTTTGGTGATAAGGAAAAAATATTTCAGAACGGTGTGCATAATATACTTCTATTTTTAAAATTGATGTTGAAATCATATATACCAAGAAAAGTTTTATGCGTAGCAAAATTACAAAAAGTTTTGAAGATATGCATACCTTATAATGACAGTTAACCCAATTCAATGATTACAGAGAGCATCCAAGACATTCAATATATATATATATATATATATATATAGATATATATATATATAGATAGATAGATAGATAGATAGATAGATATAGATATATCATAGTGCTTGAGTATTCCTAGTCCTCCAGCAAGTTTCTGTATATTTCCCTTTCTATTAACACATCTACTCATCAGTCTTCATGGCATTTTAGGTCTTGATTGAGCCACTGCAAGAAAGCTATATGATAGCTAAGAACTGTATCGTTGCATTCAGAAAGACCTGGGTATCAAATATGGTCCCATCACTTATCGGTGACATGGCTTAAGATAATTGGCCTGATTTTAGGCTTTTAATTTCTCATTGCAAATGAAGCTAAAATATTTATATTATACCCCCCCTAAAGTGACCCAGTCTAATAATGAATGATCACATTTCAATCAAGAGATCCCTTAAATAATACTTTTCCAGAATTTATGAAACCTGTTAAGATCACCACAAACAAGGAAAATCTGGGATACTGTTATAACTATGAGATGTTTAGGAAGACTTGTCAACTGAAGAGAATGAGGGGTTCAAGCTGAGATAGATCATCAATGGAAAAAGACATCAGGTAAAAGCAAAGGGATTCTAAATAGCATGTGGAGTTTGGTTAATAACAAATGCTAATTCATTTATTATATAATGATATAAAGTATTAGTAGCAGGGCAAATTGTGTATGAAGTACATAGGAACACTCTGTGTGACCTTCGGAATAGTTTGTAAATTTAAACCTTATTATAAAAGAAATAAATACTGACTCATGGGTATATATAAGGTACAAACTTTGCATTTCGGTACCTTGTAGGCAGAATAGAGTCCAATCAATAGCAGCAATTCCTATTAGGCTATCCTACCTTGCTTTTCTCTCTCACTGTCACTGTCTCTTAGTGTCTTAGGAAGTGTTCACAACACTCTGTAAGGCACCTTCCAGCTAGGAGACTCTGAGCCTCTCTCACTGAATTTCCTTGGACCTGATTTGCTATATGTGAGTAATAGTCACCATCCTTCCAACCTCCTTGGACACAGTAAAATAACTTGATATTTACTTTCTTTATTATCCAGCTCAATGCAGCACTTAGGCTCTCTTGGAAGTTTCCTTTATCAAAAGACTAGGAATCAGAATGGTTATCCACACACACCCCCTGCCGCACCCCTGCAATGGCTTCAGAGGATTGACTATTAGATTCTGATGTCAGAGAAGCCACTATCACTAGTCCTGTGCATCTGGGCTTATAACAAGAAAGCCATAAACAGAAGGACTCTGGAAAGTGGTCCAGGAAAAAAAAATCAAACTTCTCTGCACAAACCCAAGATCTCTGGGCTGACTACCTTATGGCTTGTAGGGCTGTCTCATTCTCCATTGGCTCTTTAGGAGCCTGTTTGCAAAATCTCATCAAAGCTCTTTCAAGAAGAGAAATTAACTAAGTGCAAGTTGAAGTGTGTATGCTCTTCTGTGTGGCCCCAGAATGATTTGAGTCTACTGAATGGAATTTCATACATGTGTTGAGTGAAGTGATTTATTATGGGTGGTAATGGAAATTAATTTCACTTTGAACCCTGGGGCACCAGAAAATGCCTAAGTGCTGAGCCATTTTCTGTAAGTAGGCTATAAAGCAGCAACGTGCTTCTGACTGGGTGGTGAGGTGGCAATGACCACTTGTAAAACAATGAGCTAGAATAGGAAGTTAATGGGCCCTGGCCGTCAGGCAGCCTCTAGAGCCCGTCCTACTAGCCTCTGCTGTCAGGGGATTCTCAGGCTTCTTGGCGCCATGGATAATGGATACAGCAACAGTCCCCGTATGCTCAAGGAGAGCCAAAGAGAATAGGGTAACATTCCTTGAAGGTCAATGACCAAGCATGACCAAAACACTTGGCTCAGGGGGTAACCCCATCGCTGGGACTACCCTTAGTAGGAAGCAAACTGGTTCAGAGCTATAAATGGCCAGAGAAGATCCTGTTTCTAAGAATGACCTCAGCTAAAGCGCTCAGTGCTGCATTTGAGAAGAAAAGTGTTTACCTAGAGGACCTGTGGAGGTTTCCACCACACTCTACTGATTCAAAAACTTGAAAAATTCCCAGTTCGTAAACAAAATTGTCAAAAAAATTAACAAAATACAGTCTTTTAAACAAATGGTATTGAGGAAACAGTTTCAACGAATAGAAAAGTGAAACTAGAACCAGTATCTTTCATCTTGTATATAAATGAATTCAAATTAGATAAAGGACCCTACTGTAAGACCTAAAACTTGGAAACTACCCAAGGACAACTGAAAAAAGACTTCGAGATATAAAAAAAATAGGCAAGAGCTTTCTCAAAAGGATTTCAAAGCATGAGAAACCAACCACCCTAGAAACTGACCAGAGGAGGATTGCATGGTATTAAACATCTTCTGCACAACAAAGAAAACATTTAGTAGAGGGAAGAGACAACCTACCAAAAAACAAACAAGCAAACAAACAAAAAAACAAATTCTTGCCAACTCCATATTAACTGGGGAATTAATATTTGGATATACAAAGAACTTGAAAACTTAAACAGCCAAACTCCAAATCCCATTAAAAATGAGCTAGTGAACTAAATAGGTTGTTATCAAAAGAAAAAAATACAGATGGCCAATAAATATATGTGGAGAATGCTTAACACTCTTAGCCAACAGAAGATTGGGAATTAAAACTATTTTTCAATAATATCTCTCTCACTCCAGCCAGAAGAAAACAGATGGCAATAGTTCCTTGTGAGGACATCAGGAAAGATAGCTCATTATATACAGCTGTTGGGAATTTGCACTGGCCCATTCATAATGGAAATCAGTGTGGATGTTCCTCAAAAACTGCTTTATAATCCAGCTGCAATGCTTTGGGGTATATACCTAAGGACTTCTAGCTAGCACTCCATAGTGATACTTGCATGGCTATGTTTATTGCTGTATTATTCAAAATAACCAGGTAATGTAACCACTTTAGATGTTCATTAACAGCTAAATGAGTGAAAAATGTGGTTCACATACACAATAAAATCTTATGCAATTGTTACAAAAATTAAATCATTATATTTTCAGGAAAGGGTGTGTCTTTATATTAACTGAGAGAAGGCACATTCAGAAAGACAAGTATTGTATGTTTTCTCTTACATAAGAGACCTAAATTAAAATTGTGTGTGTTTGTGTGTGTGTATGCGCACACGAGTGTGTGCATGTATGAAGCTTATTACTTTATTAATCTAAAATATATTTTTTAAAAGCACAATGGGCCAACATCAAAAGTCAAAAGAACAAAAGAACATTCTAAGGACTGAAGTTAAGATGCACACATCTTCTACCTCAGCACTGTAAGCCTGGGAGTTACTGGAGAGTACAGCTTCTTTTTACATGGAATTCAGCATATGCTCATTACATGTAATGAACTCACACTATTAAGCATATTGCTTTATACTATTTATAATTATGTGTACCTGTGTGTGTGTCTTCATGTGGTTATCCACATGTGATGTCTGAGGAAGCCAGATGTCAGATTCAGATCCCTTGGAGCTGGAGTTACAGATGGTTGTGAGCTATTTGACGTGGTGATGCAATTTAAACTCTGGTCCTCTAGAGGAGTAGCAAAAACTCTTAATGGCTGAGCCATACCTCCAGCTTCCATATATATATCCCGTCTGTCATATTTTCTATCATCTCGGGAGCCTTTAGGATGTTCTGTTTACTTTGGCATTCCCAGGACCACACCATTGCCTGTACACAACAGGTCTCTGGGAAAGGTTGGTGAAAGGCTGAATAAATCATACTATTTTAGGTAATACAAGGATAAGTAAAGCACAGAGCCTATGTTTAAATGATCGCTTTATTTGTCAGAGAAAGCAGTCATTTGGGCCATTCATTCATTTCTCTTCTTTTCAATAAATACTTGGCATCTTATAAAAAGTACTGGGTGACACTCTGGGATTTAAAGGACAAATGAGATAGGTTCTGGGGTATACCACAAGTCTTGGGGATGACAGTTTTACAAGCACTCTTCAAATGGCTGTGTAGAAGAGGTGGCTGAAGCACTTATAACCAAAACCACACAGGGCCACCTCTATTGGATGCCTTCAAGAGAAAAAGCTTTCTTTTATATCCTGGAGACAGGAAAGGTTGAGATGGTGAAAAACAGCTCTGGTTTGATTTTCTAAACAATACAGCGTGTATGTTTTAACAAATCAAGTTTCCATTTTTTACTTAATTCACAAAGTCATTCAGAGTTGATTTATTCATCCATCATCCAACACAGTCCACATTTCTGCCTTATTTCTCAAGACTACTCCCTCCTTTTCATTCCATATCTACTCCAGTTTTCTTGGAATGATACTTACTTTGCATTTTTGACTTTTTATTAGAAAGAGAAAAACATATACAGAATACATATAATTGTAAAGTCTCTTGCATTCTGCAGGAAGTGTTTTAGTTAGATTTCTATTGCTGTGAAAAAACACCATGGCCAAAAGCAACTTGTGGAGGAAAGGGCTTATTTGGCTCATATATCCTTGTGACGGTTTGTATGCTTGGCCCAAGGACTGGGACTATTTGGAGATGTAGCCTTGTTGGAGTGGGTGTGGCCTTGTTGGAGTAGGTGTGTCACTGTGGGTGTGGGCTTTGTCCTAACTTCCTGGAACTCAGTATTCTGTTAGTAGCCTTCAGATAAAGATACAGAACTCTCAGCTCTGCCTTCAACAC
The DNA here is from genome assembly GCF_000001635.26 of Mus musculus. Classification (NCBI taxonomy): domain Eukaryota; kingdom Metazoa; phylum Chordata; class Mammalia; order Rodentia; family Muridae; genus Mus; species Mus musculus. The sequence goes on from NC_000068.7 coordinate 109,409,788, forward strand.
TGCCATGCTCCCACCTTGATGATAACGGACTGAAACTCTGACCCTGTAAGCCAGTCCCAACTAAATGTTGTCCTTTATAAGACTTGCATTGGTCACGGTGTCTGTTCACAGCACAGTAAAACCTTAACTAAGACAATCCTGAATCACAGTTCATTGAAAGAAGCCAAGGTAGGAACTCAAACTTAGCAGGAACCTGGAGGCAGGAGCTGATAGAGAGGCCATTGAAGAAGACAGATTACTGGCTTACTCTTCATGACTTTGTTCAGTGTGCTTTCTTATAGCATCCAGGACCACTAGGCTAGGAGTTGCACAATCTACAATGGACTGGGTCCTTCCCCATTAATCGCTAATGAGAAGAAAGGCCTACAGACTTGCCTGCAGTCTAATCTGACAGAGGCTATTTCTCAATTAGGATTCTCTGCTCTCAGATGACTTTAACTTATGTCAAAGTTTACACAAAACTAGCCAGCGTGAAGAGTGATGCAGAGCATGAATCCATACAACCAGAAGGATGTTTTGGTAAACTTGTGGTTATATCATGTGAAGGTCACTACTCAAAAATTCTACCAAATTTAAAGACTTTTGGAAGGAATTACTGGACCTAAAATGCAGACTTGGATATAAACTTGGGTTTTATATTAGAGTCATAAGAGGTACTACAGAGTATCACAGTGAGGCCCGTGAAAAGATATACCATAAATATGAAAAGGCCATGGGTAGAGATTAAAAAATTAACAAACAACCCTTTCTTTCAAATTGAACATAAAGGTCGGAAGACACATACTCAAGGGCTTTCTTCCACAGCCAGTAATATACAGTAGGAGGGTTAACAGCAAGGATTTACAGTGAAAAAATTTTAAATGATTGCTGATTTGCACCAACAATCATGGAAGATCACCTAGTAAAGAAATAAAATAAAAAATAGCCTGGTGTATTTAATGATATTGTGAATACTGATGAAAAATGAACCACAAAGTGTCACGTGTTCACAGATAATCTGGAGATTGGTGAAGGCAATGAAACATAAATTTCTGGGGTCATTTGCATTGACCACTTCCAAGTCTCAGAGATGTGTGCCTGTATAATATTGCAAGTCTTTTTTGGATTTACCATTTCAGTGTTTTAAACTAAACCTGATCCTGATGACCGAGCTCCAGGGTCTTGCTTCTGCCATCTGTGTACATGGAGCAGTTCTGAGGTCACTGCAGGCACAATGAGCACTCTCAAAAGAAGTTGAACTAAAGACACAGTTTGCTTAATATTGATGCTATACATACTTGTGGTTTGAAGTCACTTTCTTATATAGTTACAAATGACCCTTCTGATAGAGAGATGTCTTCCAGGAAGCCATATTGTCTTCTTTGCTCATTGATGTGGAGACGTCAAAGCACAGGCAAGAGAATATGTTATAAGATAATGTCTGTGTATGAAGCATCCACAGTATGTGAGTAATGGAGAAGAAACTAGGCTTGAAATAAATGGAGCTGAAACTGGTTCTGTTAATTGTTTTTCTAGATTTTATGATCTGTTAAAAATGTTCATGATGTTACCCAAAATAAGGTGGGAAGTCAACAATTTAAAAATATTTCTACTAATTCTGCTTCACAAAACCCACAACTGACCTTAACAAGGTGTTAAGGCAGGGGTGGCAATATGGAGGCCCCTTAATTCTGCCTAGTGGAAGTACCATGGAGGAGCACAGACTTGGAGGAACCAGGCTCCAGAGTGTCTCAGGGGGCCTCTAGAGACTGTAAAGTAGCAAAGAAAAGAGCTAACATTTTTGCAATAACAGATTGTATCTAGTGACTGGGCTTTCTGAAAATTGAGGGCCTTTAATTCTTATGATTGGAACTTTGACTCTAACTTACCAAGTGTGCATGTGAGGCTAATGAACCTAGTGTGTAGTGTGCTTTTTACTGGAGAAGAGCAATCCACAACTTTGCGTGGAAAGGAGCAGGGTAGGGCGCCACTGTGCTTTCTTTCCAGCATCTACTATATTCTGGGAGAGAGATTCTCCCAACAGTAAAACATTACAACCTTAGTAGAAAATGACATTAGCCAAGGACAGGGATGTCTATTTTCCCAGGCATATTTGGGTCTATAATTATTTGAGGTCATGAACCCACTTGTGAAAATAAATGGCCATGGGTCTTCCTGAGCATAGTTGGGCTAAGGAAAGAAATTTATTTCTGATAGAAACTCTCTCATGGCTTTGAGCCATACATAGCAAAGGTTGTCAGAATGCTGAGAACCAGTCCCTTCTAGATGCCTCTCTATATGTATATGCACATATATGTATGCATATATATATACATATATATACACCTATACATATATATATAATTTCCTGTACATATAGAGATTTATTTTATTTATGTTATTGACTTGTATAGCTTTGGAGACTAAGAAGACCTATAATGTGTTTTCTGTAATTTAAAGACACAGGACAGCTAATGGTACACTCTGAAGGCCTAAGAGTCCCAGTGTCAATTATGTAAATTCTAATTTGGGTCTGAAGGTCTGAGAACCACAGTGTACAAAGCACGTGATTGATCAGTACTTCCATCTCTGCTCCAACAGTCAGGCAGTTAATTCAGCTTTCCTTTACATTTTTGTACCATTCAGAACCTTAATAGACTGAATGATTACCCTCTACTCCCCTGAATGCTAATCTGTTTCACAGATGCACCCAAGAATAATGTATATTTACCTATGGATATTTAGGGACTCCATACCCCTGTCAAGTTAACAAAGTTTGTTACCTCGGTGATCCAGTCCTCTTGCCAACTGATTCCTCCTGCGTTTTGGAAGCTGGTGAATGTTGTTGCAGCCTGGTCGTTCTAAGAAAGCTCACATTCTGGAATTCCTGGGAGGAAATTCTAATCATGGATCATCCTTTTAGAGCTTAACATTGGCTTTCAGAAGCTAAACTGTAATGGGAAAGATCATTCTGTAGCCCATTCTGTAGCTCAGAATGTAGTTAATTTGGAAGACAATGGTGGGGAGACCTGTTTCTGCTATTTTCTAGCTCTGTGATCTTAGACAAGTTATTAATTGTCCTGAACCACATTTTCTCATTGTGTAAGTGAGGAATCTGCCCATAGATAACAGAATGTTCACGAGTGTGGTGCCTGGCATTGAAGGCTCTCAGTAGTTGCTATTTCTGCATCCATTCTACCATGTCTTCATCCTTATTTTCATCCATCAAAGAGACACTAGAATTCTTCTATACCTTGGTCCCTAAATTTGGCAGCTGAGCTCCACTGACTCAGAAGCTCTGAAATAGATCGCTGTCCCCCTCATGGTTGTCTTTGACAGAAATTACCTGTCTTAAGTCTCAATCACCACTGAGGACAACTACAAACAACACAGTATCATTGAGTCATCTATTTTAAATTTGAATAAAGTAGAAAATTACCTGATAGACTCCTAGTGTTCAGAAATTACTTTGATTAGCATTTTATTTAAACATGCAAATCATGAGTCAAAATATAAATTCTATATGGCTCTACCAATTGTGATGTTGAACTGAAAATCCAATTTTAAATGAAAATAAACAAACTATAATGTAAAATTTAGTAAACAGTACACACAGATAACAAATGACACCATTTTTTTAAAAATTAAAGTGGTCATTGTATATGTTGTGGGGTCACATAATTGTCTAATTTAACTCAACCACAATTTCTTTATACCAATTAAATTTTTATATAATTCATTTTGGTGGTATTTGGACTCCACATAATAGATAATCATTAAGGTACATCATATTTTGTTTGCGTGTCACTAACAACTGGAAATAAGTTAGTACTATTTAATAACATTGATGTTATATATGATATGCTAATCTTTGAAACTATACTATGAATGAAATACTTTAATTTTTCCCATTGTACACATAAGGAAGGGAAGCACAGAAAGATAAAAGGCTTTTCCCAAAGTCACACATACAAGTAGATTGCTGACTTGGAATTCCAATCCAAGAATCTTAAATCTTTCTTCATCACTAACCCCTCAAATAAGCAAATATAAACAGAAAGTAAACATGAACATTAAAAATATGTGATAGTTTTTGGCTGAAGTTCTTCGTGGCCATGGTAACAAAGCAGAGTGTGCCTCTATACTTGATTGTTATAAAAACAAACATGTTTTCCTCTAATTACATGAAGAACTCAAGAAATCCTGAGAATACAGAATGTTTGTAGAATCTACTGTAAAAAAAAAAAAAAAAAAAAAAAACTTTATAAAACCTCATTAAACAGTAGGTCTAAGCTTTAAGAAAACTGAAGTCCCAGTTGTAAGAGCATAGACTCCTAACCCTGCTCCATTTCTTGACTCGGTTGTACACAAGAAGCTAGGCTGTTATGGATCTCCACTCCAAGCTATTTCAAGCCTACGGTAACTGTTGAATAGAGATATTATAGCAAGGATTGTTTGGAAGCAGATTAAATGATGCCTAAAATATTTCAAATTCTGAGAAGCCTTCCCTTTACAAAAGAGCCATGAACCCAGGAGCTGGGAGGAGAAAATTAGGATGAGAGATTAGCAGAATCAAGTTGCTCTGAAAATTGACCCTAGTAGTTGATCCTCAGGGTCTTTCAGCCTTTGCACAATAGGAGTTCAAAGTATGCCCCTCTCCCACTTCAATGTCAAGCTTACATTTCTGAAAATAAGGCTTCACTTAGTGTTGTTGGTACCTCTGATGGACTAGCCAAAGGCTAGCCTGAAATTGCCAACAGAACCAGGACGTATCTGAGAAATTTAAGTTTAGTTTAACCTTTGAAAGTTCAACCAAGTTTTCCTTCTATTAGATATAAATATACAAATCTGATTATCTTAATAGCTATATAAAAAAGCATTTGACATAACACACCAGCTAGTTAAATAAAAGCCATTAACTAACTTGACATGGAAGGGAATTTTCATAACCAGAAAAGGGGTATCTGTTAAAAGTGTTAAACTAATATTGAAGTTAAAATCAGAACAGTGAATGGTTCTGCATTTGGCAAGAACTAAATATGGGTGACTGTTCTTGCCATTTCTATTCAACTCTGTACCACAAGTCCTGAAATGTGAAAAAAAGACAGACAGACAGACAGAGAATTAACATAGAGTTTGGACAAGAAGTAGTAAAATTTTCTTTGACATGAATATGTGCATAGAGAATTCTTATAAAGAAGTGTAACAGCTATAGAGTATGAGTTTTAACAAGACATTAGGGAACAATGTCAATATGTAAACTCAGAAGGAATTCTAAGAACTAGAGACAAACAAATGAGCAATAACATTTCACTGGGTGTGGCACTGGGTGTTTTTAACACTAGCACTTAAGAGAAAGACAGAGGCAGGCAAATCCGGATTTGACACCAGCCTGGTCTACATCTTGAGTTCTAGTCCAGCCAAGAATATATATTAAGTCTTTGTTGCAGGATTTCCCTGTCCAATCACATTAGGGCAGTGGGAGGCTTGTGATTGAACGAACAGGAGAAGGGAGGCGGAGCGAGGAGCTGAGGAGCCAGAGAGAGGTCTGAAGAGGAGAGGGAGAACCAGAATGGAGGCTGATGTGGTGTTATCAAAAGGTTAGAATAATTGTGTTAAAGCTTTATCTTTATCATTTGGCTCTGAAATTATTGTATTGGCATCTTGTAAATTGTGTTATTACTGATACATAAATCTGATTGGCTAATTAAGCATTAAGAGTCTTGATTCTATCGGGTAATTAGGTGTTGAGACTGCTAACCAGGGGTGTGTGGGACATAGAGTGAAAGTGAGAGGAACTTGGAGGGGCTAGTCTGAGAGATGGTCTGGTGGGAGCCATGTGGCCTAGTAGGGCTGACAAGTTGGTTGGCCGAGAGACTGAGCGAGAGAGAGCAGTTGGCATAGGAGCTAGTTCTAGATATTTCCTGAAACACAATGTCAATATGTAAACTCAACAGTAATTCCAAGCACTAGAGACAAACAATTGAACAATTGGGTGTGGCACTGCCTGTTTTTAATACCAGCACTTAGGAGAAAGACAGAGGCAGGCAAAACCGGGTTTGACATCAGGCTGGTCAACATCTTTAGGTCCAGTCCAGCCAAGACTATATAGTAAGTCTTTTTTTTTTTTTTTTTTTTTGACTTTTCGAGAGAGGGTTTCTCTGTATAGCCCTGGCTGTCCTGGAATTCACTTTGTAGACTCTGGCTTCGAACTCAGAAATCTGCCTGCCTCTGCCTCCCGAGGGCTGGGATTAAAGGCGTGTGCCACCATGCCCGGCTAAGTAAGTCTTTGTGTCAAAAAGTAAATAAACCTAAAGAAAAAAGGAAATTTCAAAATATCATACATAAAAGCATAAACATGTATTAAACATATAGGGGTAAATCTTATAAAATCTTTATAAGACCTGTACAGAAAAGTGTAACATACATTATTGAGAAATTATGAACGTTAGTAACTGGAGAGAAAGGCCATGTTTGTGCATTCAAACTCTCATCATTACTTTGGGAATGTCCATTTTGGCGACTGCAGAGATAGCTCTATGGTTAAGGGTACTCTCTGCTCTTCCAGAGAATCATGGTTTGATTCTTAGCAGCCATATTGGACATCTCACAAGAATATGTAACTCTAGCCTCCGTAGATCCAACACCCTCTTCTGCCCTAGACTGGGTACCCTCATACCTTTGGCATACACTCATGCAGGTGCATACATTTTATATAAATAAATACAAAATTTAATTTAAAGTAAAGATGTCCATTTTTCCCAAATTTATTTATATCGTTAACATAATTTCAAAGTCTCAGGATGGTTAGGGGAAACTGATAAGCTGATTCTAAAATGTACATGGAAATACATAGGTATCTAAGATAGCTAAAACAATTTTGAAAAGGACAAAAATTGAATCTGAAGCTTTATAGTAGAGGTGCAGTGAGCAAGACAATGTATATATTGGCACCAGTAGATGTGCAAAGCAACGGAACAATTGAGTCCAGAAATAGACCTCATGAGGACAGCCAATACATTGGTGATAATGTTGCACAATTAATTTATTGGAAACAATCTTTACAACAAATGGTGCTTAAATAACATTGCTTTATGCAAGAAAACAAAACAAAATCCCAATCAAATCCTTACCAGTACCACAAAGGAAAATAAACTCAGATCAACTAAAATCTGAATTTACCACAAAGAACTCATGGCAAGTTATTTAGCACACTAAATAACTTTAATTTTCCCAACATAAAAATAGTAAAAGTTTTAACAAACAAAAAAACAAAAACAAAAAAACCAGAGGAAGACACATTTGCAACTTTGGAACTTAGAATGTAAAAACATCAGCAATTCTTAAAGTGGGAACTGATACATTTTGTCACAATTTAAAATGAAGCCCTCTGTTTACAGAAGATACATTTAAGGAAATAGAAAAGATAAGCTACGGATGAAAATTTTAAAATGTATTGCATGTATGTATCAGTCAAGACATTTACATCCAGAATGTAAAAATAAGGTTTAATCTCAGCGATAAATAGCCTTATGAAGATGGGCAAAAGATTTGGCCTGATATTTCCCCAAACTCTATCTGCAACCTTTCAGTGATGATATGAAAAGATGCTCAACATCATTAGTCATCATGAAAAATTGAAATTAAAACCACACCAAGACAATATCACATTACATACCCATAAGGGACAGCAATGGTGTAAAACAACCAGATTTCTCATTCGTTATAAGTAGAAAAGTAAAATGAAAAGTAATTTCAGAAAATAAAGTTAAATCTTAATTTTTTTCCTTTAGGGAAAAAAATCAGATCATTACACTTACCATAGAACACGGTGATTGGACTCCCAGGCATTTATCCAAGAGCAATAACACACAGTCAAATGGACAATGACATTCATATAAGTATTCACAGTATCTTTATTAACAACACAGAATGGAACATAAACTAAATGTTCATCATCAAGTGAATAATTGAAGAATTACAGCTCTATACAACATAGGACAATTGAGCAATAAAAAGGAGTCAGTCACTGACAGATGCGTAACATGAATGACTATCAAAGGCATTCTAAAGCAGGGGTTTCCTAAAGTTTCCTAAAGTCGTGGCCCTTTTAATAGAGTTCTTCTTGCTGTGGTGTCTCCCAAGCATAAAATTATTCAATTGCTACTTCATAACCATAATTTTGTTACTGTTATAAGTTGTAATTAAGTATCTGATATGCAGGATAACTGGTATACAGCCCTAAAGGGGTCATGACCCACAGGTTGAGAACCTCTGTTCTAAGGAAATAAGACATAAATAAATATATACTGTATGATTCTATTCATGTGTAATTCTAGGAGATGCAAAATATTACCTGTTGAAACAGGAAGAATAGCTCTGTTCACAAGTGGGGAGTCAAGAAGACTGTAAATGAGGACAGAAGAAGTTGAGAGCTGCAGAAGTGATTTCCATTTGTCTGCTGTTTGTTCACATTAACAAACACAGCTATAATGTAGAATGTATTGAATGACACAGTTGAAATAACTGCACTTTATTATATGGTGGTTATTCTTCAATAAAGCTGATGTTTTAAATGAAGCATGAGGGCAGGAAGAATAGCTTACTCAGTAACATACTGCCTCACAGACATGAAAACCCAAGTTCAATCCCTAGAAGCCCCATAAAAAGAAGCCCGGGTGTGTTGGTGTCCACTTGTTATCTCAGTTCTAGGGAAGGGGATACAAGCAAGTCCCCAGGTCTCATTGGCTTTAGCTTAATTGCTGAGTTCTAGGACTAGTGATGGATCCAGCCTCTAAAAACAAGGTATAAACTCCTTAGGAAAAAAAAACATTCAAACACATACATATCAAGTTTGTCCATTGGACTCCAAATGTACATGCTCATATGTATATGTTCACCTGAACAATAGATACATAAAATGTAAAATGAATTTTAAAAGTCTTGAATGAATACAAGATCACAACTGCATTAGTTGGTTAAGTCTGTGCAATCAAGCACACAGACCATGGAGCTTAAACACAAATTTTCTCACAGTCCATGGTCTGAATGTTGGAAATCAAAATGTTAAAAGGGTTGGTTTGTTCTGAAGCCTCTCTCTCTCTCTTTTTTTCCTGTTTCTGTCTCTCTTCCTCTGTCTCTTTCTCTCTGCTCCCTCCCCACCCTCCTCCACCCCTATGTGTGTGTTCATCTTTTCTTCTGCAGACACCAGTTGTCCTGGGTTAAGACCCTGCTCCATGACCTAATTTGACCCTAATTACTTGTTTTAAGATTTTATCTCCAAATGTATTCACATTCTGAGACCTTAGGGTTAGAGTTTCAGCATAGCAATTGTGAGGTGTGGTTCTGTGATACTTCTGTGACTAACGCATAGTTATTTAATACATATATGGTGATTACAGTACTGACAAGACTAGATTGGGATGGAACAGAATTGTGAAAAAAAATTGTTGCTCAACAACCTTTGTCTTTACTCTGTATCAGCTAAATTGGAAGACAATAGAAAAAGGAGATGATACGGGGGGCATGAGGTTCAGGGAGGCATGAAAAGTAAGAGTGTCATTGTTAGAATGACAAGTTTGCAGCCTTAAAATTACAAAATGATGAAAATCATTTTTACTTACTTGTGTTAAGAATTCTATTATAATGTATGTCCTTAAAGTTTAAGGGTAGACTTTCTACAATCACACTATTGAAAGGTAGTACTGGAAACCCCACCCCCTTTTTCAATCAGAGATGTCCCAAGTTCTTAAGGCCAACACTGAAGTTATAACTCCTTGAAGTATTTCTTTTTTCCCCAAAAAGGAACAGAAAAGGTTACACTTACACTTCATGGCATAAATAGAACTCTTCAAAAAGGTGTTTCTTGTTCAAGAGAAATAATACAAAGACAGAAATCATCTCAGATGTCAAGTGGGAAAGCCAATGAGTTGACTTCCTGTGTCAACATTCCCATGGAGGAAAGAGGGACAGCATCTGAGGGAAAAATTTGGGGCACTGCAATAAAAAGAGACTTTATCTTCTATTGATAGTCTCTTCAGAACAGGCTTGTGTCGTTTTACCCTCTCAGAAGAATAATTTTGGCTGAGCAATTTCCTTTATAATAAAGGTTAAGAATATTGAAACTTACCTTCAGATTGAAGTCATTAATGAAGTACTTCTTGAGCTCTTGGAAAAGGCCAATTAAGATTTTCTAGCTGGTGACATCAATCCTCTGGAACCTTAGAAACAACTTTAGCAAACAGTGTGTATGCAGTGGTAGCCCATAGCTATTTGGGAAGTAGAGAAAAGTCACTCCATTTACAGGCATGGCAAGAACATGAGAGGCATATGTCTACCCCTGGAGAGATATGAACAAATGTCTATTCAACTCTTACAGGGCATAAAAGATAGACCAGTGAAACTATCCCATCCAAGTCTAGCTTACAAAACCAGTAGGTTTACTGGGGTTATTTATAGACACATGAGTGACTCAGAAGTAGCTGCATTCCTGAAAGACCAATCCCAGCATGGGTGATGACACACAAAAGCTGTATCCCTGACCAACTTGCAGGCATCTTCACTGAACAGAGTCTCCTCCTTAGCAATTGTTACTGCTTGTATAACCTTGGGGAAGGGCATTGTGAATACTTTTAGTTTCTCAGCTTTAAGAGCCTTGGAAGTTTTATTATCTTCAGTGCTTAACTATGCAAAAGTGAGACATATCTGTACCTCAGCTCAAATGGCAAAGTCAGGAGTCTCAAGAGACATGACTGGGTATTTGGGGAATGGCCTGTTGTGAGGGAACTCTTCTAAATTAAGCTTGCAGTCTACCATGACCTGATAGCTCCTATGAAATCAGTGCAAAATGGAGGACTCTCTTTGTCAGCAGGGTTTCCCCTTCTTTGACTTTGTCTAAGAATCCCAACTCCACGCACCCTTTACCTAGGAAAGGTTGAGTAGTCCTTAGCAGACTTGCCTCCTCTTTTCCTTTTTCTCTTTCCCCCTTAATAATCCACCCAGCAAATACCTGGGATTCCTGGAATATCTCTCCACACAAATGATGCCTTCAGAGAACTTTAAACTCTAGCCAATGATTTTCATTTATTCTGAAAATACTCTCCCATTCTCCAAGGTCTATACATACCCCTGGTTTACCCCTAATACAATGTATGTGTACAAACTCACCCCAAATAAATGAATGTGCACAGGATAAAATTGTCTGAGAGCGGTTTCATTTAAGATTATTGGAGGTCTTCATCTAAAAGAACTGTAACACTAAGATCTTTGGAGAAGGTCTTTTCCCCCAACCCCCAATCTCACTCCCCAGCACTCACTCTGAGACTGACTGGGATCCTGCAGAACTCCATCTGTTCTGGACTCTGCTTCATCCTTTCAGCCCAGTGTGCAGGTATGTAGTGGTTTCTGGACACCCTGAGAGGGAGGAAGCAGAGGACTCAGAACCACAGCTGGACTCCAAAACACATACTACAGCTGCTGCTCAATGTGGGGGCACAGCCCACTAGATATTCTGGAAGGGAAAAAAAGTGTGGAGTACACAGACACTGAGATTAGGAATGCTATCAGGAACACAGAACAGGAAAAGACTAAACTGTCTCTCAGGAAAACAATCTGAATAAAATAAAAAAAAAAAAATCAAGCACCTGGATTTCACTCTTAAACATAGATTAGAGGAGGCAGGCAGATTTCTGTGAGTTCAAGGCCAGCCTGATCTACAGAGTAAGTTTTAGGACAGCCAGGGCTACACAGAGAAACCTTGTTTCGAAAAAAACAAAGAGAGAGTCTGGGACAGCCTGCTGATGTGAGTGGTGCATGTGGGCCCCTGAAACCATTGTCTAGCTCTGGCCTTGCTCCTCAGTTCAGAGGAGCATTGCAAGACCCCTCAAACATTCTACCTCTCTGTAGAAACCTTTTGGGGCCCTAAAGCTAATAAGCTTGGAATACTGACTGACTTCCCATCCTAAATGGATCAGCCCTCCACCTCAACTGGGTCTGACTGGGACACAGCCTGCAGAGTGAGGTCAGCCTGAGGCACAGCCAACAGAGTAGGTACCCTGACCCTCATTGCCTGGCACACAACATCCCTCAACTTCTCAAGAAGTCCTGCTGCCATCGGTATCATCCAGCCAAACCAGGGATAACCAGATACCTAAAGGACAGCAGAAGAGCACAGTTGACAAGACACAGGGCAATATGACACCACCAGAGCCCAGTTATCCTGCTACAACTAACCCTAGATATCCTAATGACGCTGAAACACAAGAAGAGGAACTTAAATACACTCTTTAAAAGATGATAGAGGCCTTTAAAAAGGACATGAATAAATCCCTTAAAGAAATACAGGAAAATTCATTTAAACAGGTAGAGGTATTAAAATATAAGGCAAATAAATATGAAGAAATATAGGAAAGTACAATCAAGCAGGTGGAGGTTTTGAGTAAGGTTGTCTAAGAACTGAAAAGGTAAATGGAAGCAATAAAAAACCCCACAAACTGAGGTATTCCTGGAGGTGGAAAACCTAGGAAAGAGAACAGGAACCACAGATGTAAGCATCACCAACAGAATACAGAAGATGGAAGAGATAATCTCAGTTGTAAAGAAAAGAAATCAACATATCAGTCAAAGAAAATGCAAAACTCTAAAAAGTTTATGGCAGAAAACATCCAGGATATTTGGAACACTATGAGAAGACTAAACCTAAAATAATAATACAAGGAGGAAGAGGAGGAGGAGGAGGAGGAGGAGGAGGAGGAGGAGGAGAAGGAGAAGGAGGAGGAGGAGGAGAAGGAGAAGGAGAAGGAGAAGGAGAAGGAGAAGGAGAAGGAGAAGGAGAAGGAGAAGGAGAAGGAGAAGAAGAAGAAAGATTCTTAGCTCAAAGGCCCAGAAAACATCTTCAACAAAATCATAGAAGAAAATTTCCCTAACCTAAAGAAAGAGATGCCTATGAAGTACAAGAAGTTTTCAGAATTCCAAAAAGATTGGGCCAAAAATAGAAATCCTCCTACCACATTATAATCAAAACACTAAATATACAGAGCAAAGAAAGAATTTTAAAAGTAGCAAGAGAAAAAGGTCAGAAACATATAAAGGCAACTATCAGAATTGTACCCAAATTCTCATCTGAGACTCTAAAAGCTAGAAGGGCCTGGGCACAGACCTTATAGCTCATAAGAGACCAGAGATGCCAGCTCAGACTATGATATCCAGCAAAACTCTCAATCACCATAGATGGAGAAACCAAAATATTCCATGACAAAAAGAAATTCAAACAATACTTCTTCACTAAGCCAGCCCTACAGAAGATGCTAGAAAGCAAATCCCAATCCAATGAGGATAACTATATTCAAGAAAACATAAGAGATAAATAATTCCACACTAGTAAAACCAATAGAAAAAAATGCACACATGTGCACACACATGCACACACTTCACCACCACCCACATCAAAATAACAGGAAGTAACAATCATTGGTCATTAATATCTCTCAACATTAGTGGACTCAATTCTCCAGTAAAAAGACACAGGCTAACAGAGTGGATGTATATGTAGTAACCATCATTCTGCTATATATAAGAAACACATCTAAACAACAAAGATAGTCATTGTCTCATTATAAAGGACTGGAAAAAGATTATCCAAGCAAATGGACCCAAGAAACAAATTGGAGTAGCTATTCTAATATCTAATAACATACACTTTCAACCAAAAGTAATTGAAGGAGACAGGGAAGGACACTTCATACTCATTAAAGGAAAAATCCTCCAAGAGCACATTTCAGTTCTGAATATCTATGTCCTAAATGTAAGGGTACACACATTCATAAGAGAAACATTACTAAAGCTTAAATCATATATTGAAACCCACACTTTAATGATAGGAGAACTCAACTGCCCACTCTCACCAATGGACATGTCATTGAGACAGAAACTAAACAGAGAAATAACAAAACTGACAGAAGCTATGAATTCAAGTTGACCTAACAGATACTTATAGCACATTTGATCCAAACATAAAGGAATATAACTTCTCCTTGGCACCTGATAGAACCTTCTCCAAAATTGACCATTTATTTAATCATAAAGCAAACCTCATCAGATATAAGAAGATTGAAATAACTCCATGCATCTTACTAGTTCACCATGGATTATACCTGGATGTCAGCAACCACAGAAAAACCAGAAAGCCTACACTCTCATGGAATTGAACAGAGCTCTACTCAATGATCACTGGGTCAGGGAAAAAAATGAATAACAACTTTCTAGAATCCAATGAAAATGAGAGCACAACATATGCAAACTTGTGAGACACTATAAAAGCAGTGCTAAAAGGAAAATTCACAGCACTAAATGTTCTCATAAAGAAATTGGAGAATTCTCATACTAACAAATTAAAAGTACATTTGAAGGCTCTAGGAAAAAAAAACAGAAGCAAACACACTCAGGAGGACTATACTTCAGGAAATAATCAAACTCAGGGCTGAAAGCAATCAATTAGAGACAAAGAGAACAATACAAAGAATCAAAGAAACTAAGAGCTGGTTCTTTGGGGAAAAAAAATCAACAATGTAGACAAACCCTTAGTCAAACTAACTAAAAGGCAAAGAGACAGTACCCAAATCAACAAAATCAGAAATAAAAAGGGAGATATAACAATGGACACTGAGGACAATCAAAGAATGATTAGGTCTTACTTCAAAAGCCCATACTTCACAAAATTGGAAAATCTAAATGAAATGGAAGATTTTCCAAACAGATACCAATTATCAAAGTTACCTTAAGATCAGGTAAGCTATCAGAAGAGTCCTATAAACCCTAAGGGAATAGACGCAGTCATTAAAACTCTTCCAACCAAAAAAAAAAAAAGAAGTCCTGGGCCAGATGGTTTGACTGCAGAATTTTACCAGACTTTCAAAGAAGAGCTAATGCCAATACGTCCTAAACTATTCCACAAAATAGAAATGGAATGAACAATGTGAAACTCATTCACAGTCACCTTGGTGCATAAACCACACAAAGAGTCAACAAAGAATGAGAATTTCACGCTACTTTTCCTTATGGACATTGATGCAAAAAATCAATAAAATACTCACAAATCAAATCCAAGAACATATCAAAAACATCATCAACCTAGGGATGCAGGGATGGTTTAATGTATCAAAATCCATCAACTTAATCAACCATATAAACAAATTGAAAGAATAAAGGTCACATGATCATCTCACTGGATGTAAAAAAAATGTGTTTGACAAAATCTAACATTCTTTATGATAAAAGTCTTAGAGAGAATAGGAATACAAGGGGCATACCTAAACACAATAAAGGCAATATATAGCAAGGCAACAGCCAACATTAAATTAAATGAAGAGAAACATTTTCAATAGAATCAGAGACAAGACAAGGCTGTCCACTATCCCTATATCTCTTAATTACAGTGCTTGAAGTTCTAGCTAGAGCAATAAGACAACTAAAGGAGATCAAAGGGATACAAATTGAAAAGGTATCAAAGTACTGCTATTTGTAAATGATAGAATGGTATCATACATAAATGACCCTCCAAATTCTATGAGAGAACACCTACAGCTGATAAACACATTCATCAAAGTGGCTAGATACAAAATTAACTCAAAGAAATAAATACACAAGTCATATTGTGAAGGGTTTCCCTAACTTCTTTCTATGCCCTCCTCTACACAAGTCATAAGTGAGCATAGAAAGAAGTTAGGGAAACCCTTCACAATAGCCACAAACAACATAGAATACCTTAGTGTGACTCTAACCAAGTGAGGGAAAAACCCATATGACACGAACTTGAAGTCCCTGAAGAAAGAAATTGATGAAGTTATCAGAAGATAGAAAGATCTGCTGTGTTCATGGATTGGTAGAATTAACAGTGAAAATGATCATCTTACCAAAAGCAATCTACATATTCAATGCAATTTGTATCAAAATTCCAACACAATTCTTCACAGATCTTGAATGAAATATTCTCAATTTCATATGGAAAAACAAAAAACCCAGTATAGCTAAAATGATCCTGAACAATAAAAGAACTTCTGAAAGTATCACCATCCCTGATTTCAAGCTGTACTACAGAATAATAGTGATAAAAGCTGCATGGTACTAGTGTAAAAACAGACATGTTGACCAGTAGAATTAAATGAAAGACCCAGAAATAAACTCACACATCTATGTACACTTGACTTTTGACAAAAAAGCCAACACCATACAATGGAAAAGGAGAGTATTGTCAACAAATGGTGCTGATCTAGTTGGCATTCTGCATGTAGAAGAATGCAAATAGATCTATATTTATCACCCTGCACAAAACTCAAGTACAAATGGACCAAAGACCTCAACATAAAACCAGACATACTTAATCTAATAGAACAGAAAGAGGGAAGTAGTCTTGAACTTATAGGACAGGAGACAACTTCCTTAGCAGAACACCAGTGACTCAGATACTAAGGTCAAAAATTAATAAATGGGACCTCACGAAACTGAAAAGCTTCTGTAAGTCAATGGATACTGTCATCAGAAAAAAAAATACAGCTTACAAATTAGGAAAAGATCTACACTATCCCTACATCTGGAAGAAGGCAAATATCCAAAATATATAAAGAGCTCAAGAAGTTAGACACCATCAATCCAAATAACCCAATTTTTAAAAATGGAGTACAGAGATAAACAGAATTCTCAACAGAGGAACCTGGAAGCACAGAGAAGCACCTAAAGAAATGTTCAACATCCTTAGTCATCAGGGAAAAGCAAATTAAAAACTATTTTGAGATGTCATCTTACACCCATCAGAATGGCTAAGATTAAAACTCAAAGGACAGAATATACTTGAGAGGTTGTGGAGAAAGGGGAACACTCCTCAAATGCTGGTGGGAGTGCAAACTTGTACAGCCACTCTGGAATAAATTTGTCAGTTTCTCAAAAGACTGGGAATAGTTTTACCTCAAGACCCAGCAACACCACTTCTAGGCATATACCCAAAAGACGCTCCAACATCCCACAAGGACACTTGCTCAACTATGTTCACAGAAGCTTTATTCATAATAGCCAGAAACTGGAATAAAACCTAGATATCTCTCAATTGGAGAATGGATACTGAAGATGTCATATATCTATACAGTAGAATACTACTCAGTCATTACAAACACCAATATCATGAATTTTGCAGGCAAATGGATGGGGCTAGAAAATATCTAGAGTGAGGTAGCCTAGACCTAAAAGGACATGCACAGAATGTCCTCACTTACAAATGGATATTAGCCATACAGTACAGGATAACTATGCTATAATCAGACCCAAAGAAGCCAAATAACAAGGAGGTGACAAGAGCAGGATATTTCTCAGAAGGAGAAATAATGTAGATATTGGAGCTGGATAGAATGAGGGAACTGGTAGAAGAGACAGGAGAGCAGAGCAGGGTTGGGGGAGGTCGTATGTAGGGAGAGCAAAGGGAAATATAGGCTGTGGGGGCAACGTGTAGGATGTGCCAGAGACCTGGGATAGAGGAGGCCCCAAAAGGTCTAATGGAGTGACTGTAGCTGAGACTTCTAGCAATGGGGGATATGGATCCTGAAGTGGCCACTTCCTGTAGCCAGGCAGGACTCCCAATGGAAAGATAAGGACAGTAACACACCTACAAAGCCTTCTGCCCAAAATATGTCTTGCCTACAAGATTTGCAGGGACAAAGAGCAGAGACTGAGGGAATGGCCAACCAATGACTATCCCAAATTGAGACCCAATCCATTGGCAAGAACCAATCCCTAACAATATTAATGATACTCAGTTATGCTTGCAGAAAGGAACATAGCAAAACTGTCTTCCTAGAGGCTCACCCAGAAGCCGATGGGAAGAGATGCAGAGACTCACACCCAAACATAAGATGGAGCTCGGAGAGTCTTACAAAAGGGTTGGAGAAAAATGGAGCACAAAGAGGACAGACAGGGACTCTACAGGAAGACCAAGAGTCAACTAGCCTGGACCCTTGAGGGCTCTCAGAGACTGAATCACCAACCAAAGATAGAGTTCAGACTGAACCTAGGCCCCCTGCACATACGTAGTTGATGAACACCTTGGTCTTCATATGGGTCCCCCAAACAATTGGAGAAGGGGCTGTCCCTGAGCCTATTGCCTTCCTGCCTATGGATCCTGTGTCCCTAAATTGACAGCCTTGGCCTCAGTGGGAGAGAATGTGCTTAGTCCCCCAATGACTTAATGTGTGTGTGTGTGTATGTGTGTGTGTGAGAGACCTAGAGGGGGGCTTCCACTTCTCAAAAGAGAAGAATGGAGAAAGGGGGAAGGCCTTGCATGAGGGGGTACTGGAAGGAAAGAAAGAGTTGTAAAGGGAATAAGTAGATAAATTTAATAAAAAGAAAAGAAAAAAGCAAGAGAGAGAGAGAAAGAGAGAGAGAGAGAGAGAGAGAGAGAGAGAGAGAGAGAGAGAGAGAGAGAGAGAGAGAGAGAGAAAGAAAGAGAGAGGGGGGAGAGACAGAGACAGAGACAGACAGACAGACAGACAGACACACAGACACAGAGAGAGAGAGACAGAGAGAGGGAGGGGGGAGAGCAAATGAAGAGAGTGGGGCTCTGCTCCAGCAGTTAAGAGTACTGGTTGCTCTTTCAGAGGTCCTGAGTTCAATTCCCAGCAACCACAGGGTGGCTTGCACCCATCTATGGTGGCCTCTTCTGTCATGCAGGTGTACCTGCAGATAGAGCACTTATATACATTAAATATATACATATATATAAATTTTAAAAGCAGATTAGAGGCAGCAGCCCTTGACATCTTGAATCTGTGTTGCTGTTTAATATCAAACATTGCACCCAGAGGGGATGACCATATGTCCTGTGTTGCCTGAGAAAGTCCCATTTACTGTTATACTATCATCATTATTACTTCATTTTCCTTTATATACAACATGGAAGGTGTGCTGCTTATACACTAGTCCTGGGAGACTTGCCATATTATTTAATATGCGATCTAGAAGAAATAGAAAGAGCAGCTCTCACATGATGTATTATTTATTTATTTAGGTGTCTGTTTTATTTGTTTGTTTATTATGATGTATGTATCTTGTATGCATATGTATACACATTTGGGTGACAGGACAGATACCCATGTATGTATATTCAGAGACCAAGGCTCTTAGTGGTCCACTCCCCTGGCTTCAAGGACTAGTACCTGCTCGGCTCCCTTTCCCCACCCTGCCCAATGATGGATGGCTGTTGCCTCTGATAGGACTCTAAGTGTGGATGTATTATAGTCCTACTTGAAGAAAGATAACAGTAGCCACTGTCTTTGCTTGCACTGGTCTTGCCTGCACCATAGTTTATTCTGCTACTATGTCCTTGTGCAGGATTTACAATCCCTGGAGTGTCTGCTGTACACCATGATCTAGCTTTGGGCTTGTAGGAAAAGGAAAGACTTTTTAAAAAATTTTTTTTAATTAGGTATTTTCTTCATTTACATTTCAAATGCTATCCCAAAAGTCCCCCAGACCCCCTCCCCCACTCCCCTACCCACCCACTTCCACTTCTTGCCCCTGGTGTTTCGCCTGTACTGAGGCATATAAAGTTTGTAAGACCAAGGGGCCTCTCTTCCCAATGATGGCCAACTAGGCCATCTTTTGATACATATGCAGCTAGAGACTTGAGCTCCAGGGGTACTGGTTAGTTCATATTGTTGTTCCCCCTATAGGGTTGCAGACCCCTTTAGCTCCTTGGGTACTTTCTCTAGCTCCTCCATTGGGGGCCCTGTGTTCCATCCAATAGCTGACTGTGAGCATCCACCTTTGTGTTTGCCAGGGCCCAGCATAGCCTCACAAGAGACAGCTGTATCAGGGTCCAGAAAGGGAAGACTTTTGCCTTGATTTCTTTCTGCTTAGGGGATACATTGGTTGTAGGAGAGGGTACTCTTCAATTTGAGTTTCTCATATACCTCACAAGTTACACAGCCTTGGAAGCTACTCTACAACTGCACCTCCTTGGTAATATTTCCCATGCTTAGGATAGCACATTAAATAGCAATTAATGATCTGAAAGGGAAAGTGACAGAGAAAACTGTTGTGTTTGGTTGAGTACTATGTTTTGTTTTGTTTTTCCCATGGTTTTTGTTGGCCCTGGAACTTTCATGTTATATAGCTATCACTGTGTGTTGCTATTGTGAACCCTTCCAGAGACAAACCTTTAAAACCTTGGCAGGTAGGCAAATGTCTACCCATCTCAGAAATCTGACTTTAATGCCACCCTGGCTTCAGCACATTTCCAGTTGCAGGTACCTAGTGTCAGACTACTTTCTGTCATTAGTTGCCTCTATCTTTTAATTGGGGAGCCAAGACTTCTCATTCCTCTTCTGATACTTGTAAAACATTGGATGGAACAGGGAAAGTATGATGTTAAAGTGTCATATTCTGTGTTTCGTCCTGGCGGATACTCCCTCGGGATGTGAACTTCAGTCATTCGTTTTACTCCTCTGGGCCTAGTTTCTTAATCTGTAAAATTGATTTTCAATTCTGTGATTACACAGAAAGGTGAGGGAAGTCTCTGTGTGCATAAGATCAGTCAGTACTTCTTAGCTGCCTCATCAGACATGTTTAAAGCGCTTGCTGCCAGGCTCTTTAGGTCAGAGAATTTCTCTTGGGTTTCTTTTTTTTTAATGTTAATTTTTTATTAGATATTTTTTTCGTTTACATTTCAAATGCTATCCCCTATCCTAGTTTCCTCTCCGAAAGTCTCTATACCCTCCCCCCTGCCCTGCTCCCCAACCCACCCACTTCCACTTCCTGGCCCTGTCATTCCCGTGTACTGGCACATATAATCTTCACAAGGCCAAGGGCCTCTCCTCCCATTGATGGCCAACTAGGCCATCCTCTGCTACATATGCAACTAGAGACACAGTTTCTGTGAGGTACTGGTTAGTTCATATTGTTGTTCCTCCTATAGGGTTGAAGACCCCTTTAGCTCCTTAGGTACTTTCTCTAACTCCTTCATTAGGGGCCCTGTGTTCCATCCAATAGATGAATGTGAGCATCCACTTCTGTATTTACCAGGCACTGGCATAGCCTCACAAGAGATAGGCTATATCAGGGTCCTGTCAGCAAAATCTTGCTGGCATATGCAATAGTGTCTGGGTTTTTGGTGGTTGTATATGAGATGGATCCCCGGATGGGGCAGTCTCTGGATGGTCCTTCCTTCTGTCTCAGCGCTGAACTTTGTCTCTGTAACTCCTTCCATAGGTATTTTGTTCCCCATTCTAAAAGGGAACGAAGTATCCACTTCCTTCTTCTTGAGTTTCAAGTGTTTTGCAACTTTCAAATTCCAAGCCAGCCTCTCAGTCTCTCTCCTAGGTATGTCATGTAGTATCTTTATCTGTGCCTATGGCTTTCTGAATCTGGACAATCTGAAAGTGAACACTCACTGTGGCATATCGGCATATGAACTGAAGGCACAATACTGTTGTTCTAATCATTACAAAAATAAAAGTGTTAAAAAGAATATGTCTCGAAATGCTATATTTCCAAGGCCTGTGCTATCGGAGTGAGCTCAGAACTGGGGACAGGAAACATCTACTTGGGCATTGCCTCTCCTCTGCTAAGATAAGGAAACAGCAGTCATCAGGCTGTGTGTTTGGTGTTAGAGATGGGGAACTGCAGGCATCAAGATGCTGTCTGAAGTTCCTAGAATCTGAGGCATTTTGTGAATGAGGCTCTCAAAGATGGCTGGCTTACTTCCCACCTGGCTTTACAAATGAAGAGGGTTTATATCCTGGCTCTTCCTGTTAGAAGCCTCCCAGTCACAATATGATGGTGAGTCTAATCCTCTGGGATTTAGGTGTGAAGACAGGCTAGCTTTGGCTGCCTTCACTTTCCCCATCCCCCACTCCAAGTCTGCATCACAGTAAAAGCAGTGTTCAAAAGTCAGGCAGGATTCAGAAATTTGGACTGCACCTGGGATACAAAGCCAGCCCAGGAGAAATCTGACTGATCATGACTTCTAAGAAATGACCTTCCTATGGCTTTGGCTCTCCCCTGAAAAGCCATTAATTAGTGGGTAAAAATTATTTGTGGTCTTTTAACTATATACAATAAAATAATCTTAGGTGATTGTAGTCATCATTTTTATTGCCCATAATGGGGCCTGCTTCATTGTGGGTACTTACTGGAGAAATGTTAATTCAGAGCATGATTAAGAACAGTGTAGTCAGAGAGACAAAGAAGGGAAAAACTTACCGGGAGGAATCCTGCGATGGGGTCAGGAATAATCCAAGAGTATTCAGCTACTTGAAATCTTTTTAAAATACATGTTAATTAGAATATAAATATATCAGATTTCACCACAGGACTTCCAAACACAATTCTTTTGTTCTGTGATTTCATCCTACTTTCTGCCCTGTGCCCTTCTATTCCTGAAGTCATATGTATTCTGTGTCCTTACCCTCTACCTCAACACCTCTATCACCTTCTCCTGGTCAGCTGGTTAGGTGTATGATACCCATCCGTTCTGCCGTGAAGATGGTACCGATTCTTCCCATCTCCCAGAATCACTTCCTTAATAGAGGCTTTAGAAATCTTTAAACTGGATCATTATATTCTCCTATGCATCTTTCTTCTTCCAGCACTGGCCAGCATCTTCCACCATCCTAATGTTTCCTTCCAGTTGTTGCCATGGAAATGCTTCTGAAACCCAAGCCTACTACTCCCTATTCTCTTCCAGTGGCAATCCTCAAAGGCTTCCATTTCCTACTGTAGCATCCTCAGTCTTAATACCCAGGTGCTCGTAGTCCCAGGTTTAGTATTTAATCTTTCCTGAACATAATGGACTGTAGTCCGTTTAAGGAGTTGTCTGTCTCCTTTCTTTGAAATAGCAAACACCAGACTGTAGGCAGAGTACCTACCTGACCTATCAAGAAAAATTTGCCTTTCTGTATGTTTGATTGTATGTGTTAGACAAACAGTGGGGGTTTATAGTATCAGAATTGCTTTGAATAAAAACATTTCCTCCTAAGAACATATCACAAGTTACAGCTGCCCTAGAATATAAAATCCATGCTTGCTCTTCAAGACCAGATCCCGCCGACTCCCTGAGCTTCATCTCCGCGGATCATCAATGTATCCGTCCCTTGTGCCATATCAATTCTTCATGACAGTCACTGTGAGCTAGATCACTCCTTATTTTACCATGCTGGGGTTTTGCCTCTCTTCTTTTCCTTGTTCCTTAACTTGCTCTTTTCCTTGTTGTAGCCAACACTGACCGCCTCCTTGTGCTACACCAGGAATCTCTTTAAGGGTTTCACATGTTTTAACTCTTAGCTTTCTGATAATCCTATGAGGTTCCAAATGGTTAATTCTGGTACAAAGGTAAAAAATAGCCTAAAAAAACCCCATACAACATCTTTTTTAGTCAAGGAATTGAGTTGAGGGATAGACCCTGTCATACGTGTATGCACCTTACATTCTCCTTGCCTATATTTATGTTATATTACATCTGCCTGTCCTGTGTCTTCCTGGTGAACATCTGTTTATTCTTTAATACTCTATTAAAGCACCCAGGTTTCCGCTGAAACCTTCAGATGATACTGAATATATCTTTTCTTAGACATCACTGATGCCACAGTATGTAGTCCCTCTCTATTCTGAGGATCAAATCTATGCCCTATCTATGCTAGAGCAGTGCTCTATCACTAAATTACTCCCCACAGCCTTAGTGTTAGCAAAGTTGATACAGAATGATTGGTGCTACCTCCTCATCCCCCTGTCCCTAAGGATCCCACCTATACATCTCTAGTACCTAGACTGGTGTTTCATAGATGCTCAATAAAGTCTTGTGAGTGGAATCACATCCTTACATGAATCATTTCCTCTTTTAGCTTTGGCTTTGTGAATCAGCTCTGACTCCCAGTTATCCTCAACATCCCTTTTCCAGAATATATTTTCACTGTAGAGAAGAGCAGAACAATCTTTACAGCAATACTGTTTCCAAGCAAGTTACTTTAGCGATATACAGGTGATGAACACCTGATATACTGAGGCCAGCTATCTCAATTTAACACACAACATATATATATATATATATATATATATATATATATATATATATATATATATCCATATTGAAATCCATGTCATGTTTTACACATAGTTCTATAAGTCCAAAGAATTTGCTGCTGGACTGAGTTTAAAATTCATCTAATTATCTATTGCTACAAAATAAATTGTAATAAACATTGTTAAGCCTGATTCATTTCTTTTGTTCTGAATCAGCCACAGGCCAGGCTTGGCAAGGATAACTCCTCTTGATTTACCATGCAAGGAGTATCAGCTAAGAGAAGGGCCAAGGGGTTGGCATGTACTAGGACTCACGAGGAGTTTCTCTCTTTGTGCCCTCTCTGAACTTTGCTGTGGAGACTTTTATTTGGCTCTCTCTAGAGTTGTGGCCTCAGAGTTCAAGCGTCTGACAAGGGAATTGGCTCTGTCTGAGTGACCACTGCATAATACAAAAAAGATAAAAGTTTTACATTACCTGCTTAGAATTTAGAACACTGTTTCTACAATACTCCATTGATCAAGTAAGAACCAACTTTGATTCAGATTTGGAGGAACAGCCATCATTAAACCATATATCTATTAATAAGAGAAGTAACAATAATTTGAAGCTTTTTCTTCTTTGGCACAATACCCCAAACAAATGAAATGTAAATGAGAGGAGACATTATACATAACATGGTCATGATAAACTCTGATCAACAGATGACCCAAATGGTGTAATACCTAACCCATAGAAAAGGGAAAGGGAAAGGCCTAGGAAAGAACAGCTCAAGACCCAAGAACTAACTACCTCCTGGAATTTGCTCATAAGTATATAAATATTTATATAATTTTTATTTCAAAAGCTTGTATCTGTTAACTTATTTAATCTGAAAATTAAGATAAAACTGGGCACTTTGCTTGGGAGATAGTAAAATACCACTGTTAAAGAGAGTAACCTGAGTCAGGACCCTCAGAATCCATATGATGCCAGATGAGGCAGCATGTATCTGCAATCCCAGCTTGTCAGTAGTGGATGACAGTGGAGACAGAAGAATCTCTAGAAACTCACTACACTGATATACACATCAGGGAACCACAGAACTCCCTGTCCTAAACAAGGTGAAAAGTGAGGACCTACACCCAAGTTTGCCCTCTGAACTTCACATATGTGCAGAAGTAATTATACTCATGAACACACACACATAGCCACATAATACATCATACATACACACATAACACATCATACATACACCTATACATACATTCATCATGTGTGCCTCGCACACACACACACACACACACACACACACACACACACACACACACAGAGAGAGAGAGAGAGAGAGAGAGAGAGAGATTTAAAAACTGAGAAACTAAGTTTAAGTGGCATCCTCAAGGCCATGTAGCTCGTAATGGATACCTAAGCTAAACTATGCTTTTGGAGAGTCCATACTCTGAAAAATAACCTTGTCCTCCCTGTACTCCACCCCCCTCCCCCCCAGTGCTAGGGATGAATCCAGATGTTCATGCACACTGAGAAAATATCTATCTCTAAGCTACATCCTCAGCCTCACTGGTTTTTACTTGACTTGATTGCAGCTCCCAGGGTTCTAACAAGGGTCCTGCCTTCCTCAGTGGGATAAAGAATGATGATAAAAGTACCACTTGGTTATCTGAGTCTTTCTCTCTATCCTGCCCTAATCATTTCACTTCCCAGTCAACATCTTACCCAGGATCTGAATGACCTATGAGAACAGGGACTGTGCCTGATTTTTGTCTTCACTTTATCTCCAGCACCTGTCAGAGTTCCTGGCATGATGCAAACACCTTTTGCGAGGTGATGAATTAACAAGCGGATGCTTCACAAGCCCTTGTCCACAAGGGTCTACGTAGGAGAAAAGCAAGGTCACCAGAGACAGGAAGACCCAGGTCATAGCCTTGGTCCTGTACTTTAAGAGTTTCAGCTTACATGGTAGTGACAATCTAATGTGTACTGAACAAAAATATCACATAGGCAGATCTACCTTCAAAAATCTTTACAAAGATGCTTCTACAAGACCAATACATGCAGCATATGTCCCACACAGACCTCTGTTTTTCCAGCTGAGCACCACACCATGCTGGCTGGCATGTAGGAGCCATGTGACAACAATAACATCTACCTTGGTGTTATCCTTAGCTTGATAAGATCCTACCCTTCTCAGAGTTACCAACAGTCACATTCTTGTGGCAGACTTCCCTAGTGCCATAGTGGACACATTATACTAACACACATACTACTAATAGTTTTGTTATACTAGTATTCCTATTTTGTACTTAGTAATGTAAATATATGTGTTTGCTATTTTCAAATATATTTTATTTACATTATTTCAAGCTTCATACTTCCTACAACCCCAGTTTGTTATTGCTATGGCAAGGCTACTGTTTTCTGTTAAGAAAACAAGGCAGTGGAGGAAAAAAGAATAAAGTTAAATGAAAGCAATAGGAAATAAGAGAGCAGAGGCACACATTGTCCAAGCATATTGTGTTTTCCAATTTGCTCAATTACTGCAAGAATTCTATCCTGTCTTCTACAATTGAAAAAAAAATTCTCTTCAATGCTGATATGTTACAGACACATTTTTTTAAATACTTTATAAATATGCTATCATTTAATCCTCAGAATAACCCCTATAAGTATATTCTTATCTCATTTGACAATTGGGGAAACAGAGGCATGGGATGTAAAGATGTTTGTCTAAGGCCATTAGATAAGAATGGGAGAAGTTTGATGCCAGGTAGTTTGACTCCACAATCCAAATCTCTGTTCCTTACAAAGGACTACGTCAGATCCTGAACATACATTATATACGTCATTGTACTGTCTTCTGTGAGGATACTTACCTTCAGTATTTCAACCCACATGTGAACGAACAAACCTCCATTCTTCACATATAATGACTCTATTTTGACATGGATCCGAACATGCAATGTCTACTATCATACCTATATAACACCAGCTGAACAGTATTTCTCACAACTCAAAACATGGATACGGGACAAATGTCCGAAGGAAATGTCATGATCTTCTGCTCCTTTAGCAGAGAGACCAGTTAGTATAGGGGAGACTCTGGGAAGATTTGGAGTAAGAATGTTCACCTTCATTTAACTACTTGCTTCTCAAACTTGCTGGAGTGTCGACCTCTTTCACGCAGCCTTTGCCAACAGTTTCTGAGGTTCATGTCTGAGATTTTCAGAAATATTAGTCCAGAGTGCAAGTGTTACATCCCACCGAGCAGGGCCCCTTTTCGACGCAGCCTAAGGAGTCCTCTTGCATCAACTCTAGAATTAGTTTTCTGCCCCAGCTTCACTGAGTAGCTCTTCTCTGAATCTGCACCCTTTGCTTTGAGTCTCTGCTTTTGTTTCTGCCATGTCCTGTACCAACATTGCTCCTTTATCTTTTGGCAAACCTCTAGTCAGTATGTAATCCAGCTCCAATCCTCTTATTTTTCTGTAGCTTCCCCTATTTTTCCACAAGAGGATCAATACCTACCCTTGTCCTCCAGCTTCTATAGCTTTTTTAAAAATTGAATTTATTTAATATTAGAAGATTGTTTGATTCCATATGTTGGTCACTCACTTTTCTTATTAGTTATCCATTCCCTATTGGGATTTTTTAAAATTACTTAATTTATTTACATTCCAAATGTTGCCCTTCTCCTGGTTCCTTCTCCCAGAGTTCCTCACTATTTTCCCCATCCTCTTTGACTCTGAGAGGGTGCTCCCCCCACATCCTCACCTACTCACTCACACCTACCCTCACCCCCTACTCACCCCACCCTAAACCCTACCACCTACCTTGGGGCATCAAGTCTCTACAGGATTAGGCACATCCTCTCCCGATGAGGTCAGACAAGGCAATCCTCTGCCACATATGTGCAGGTGGAGGCAGGTAGCACGAAGGACCTTCCTCAAATAGAGGATGACTGGTCTTGGGTCAAGTGTCTATGAGTAGCTGTGCTCCTTGGTTAGAACCTCCCAACAAGCACTCCTATCGCTTTTTATTTGTATCAATGTAATATGTAAATTTGCCATGTTTATTATCATTTCCATTTATTATATTGATTTTACTCTAGCTCTCTAACCATTGCCTGTACATCATGTATCAAAATTTGTTCAGCACTGTACATGTATGTATGTTTTCATTTATGCTCATGAAGATTTAATAAATAGATGCTGTAACTATAATTTATGTATTAAGAAGAATTCCAAGGTTCAGGTTACTCAGCTTATTATCGAATAAAGCCAAATTTTACATTCAGATCTTGGGAACAAATTTTATACACTAGAGTTCAAATCTTCTTCTCTGCAGTATAATGGCTCCAAACATACAAACTCCTCTTACCGCCTAGGATGGGACTTGCTAAGCACAAAATGACTACCCATGCTACACAATGAACAGTTAGATATCTGAGTAGAGTTGGTCTAAAGGATGACTCTAATTTCTTTCTCTTGGCTTCCACCATAATCTTCTCCTGTGTCCTGTAACCTCTGACAGTAGAGGTTGCTATAGATGGATTTGAGTGTCTCCTCAAAGCCTCTATTTTCAAAGCCTGATCTCCTATGGTGCAACATTACTTAGAATCTTTGAGAGATGGAGCTTTATGGTATAGATTTACATCATCGGGGGTATTTTCTTGATGAAGATTAGAGGAATTCTTTGCTCCTTCACTCTCCCCCTTTTGTTTTATGGTTTTGCTTCTTATCCATGAGATGAGCAGTGTGTAGTTCCATGTTTGGTCACAATATTGCTGTGTTTCTCCGTAGGGCCTAAACAATAAACCCAGCCAGTTGCAAGCTATGTATCAAAGTAACCCATTTTTTCTCTTCATTGTAAGTTAGTTTTCTCAATGTGAAAATGGACAACACTCATCAATGATAAGGTGGGCTCTGGAATTTATGTATCTTTTTCCTTTTTCTTTTTTAACTTTTTAAGAATTAATACCTATCTAGGGCCTAAATAAGTATCTATCTAGGGTCTCTAGATGTTATAGCATTGTTCTAAGTTTTGATCACCAAAACCTCCCTCAAATACCACCTTTAAGATGAGAAAATGTGATACACAAATGTTGAAGAGTCTGTCCCCTGCTCACACAGCAGTGAGGGCTCTAAGTAGATGTTTATATAGATTTGTGCCCAGAACTCATGTGTTAACTCATCACTTAATACTGCATCTCCAGTAGACCCTGCAGAGAGAAAATAACCCATGTACTGAAAGTCTAAGGAATAAGTTTTCCATGTTGCTTTAGAATGCTTGATGAGCAGTTCTCTCATTCCCTCAGAATATCTAATGCTGAACTGCCAAATTTCCCATGTTGCTTACTGAGGTACTGCCATCTCTTTTCATCTTGCCCTCCCATAAAGTTCCTAATTTGCTGCCAAACACCTTATAACTGTCCTATAACCATAAGAGACCCTAGTTGGCCAGAACAACCTCGATTAACCCTACAGTATCAATACACTATCATAAGTACCACCTTTTACATTTGGAAATGTAATGGCTTGAGTAATAAATTATATGGCCATCATATTAATAAAACACTCCTCTAAGACAGTTTGCATTTCACAATGGACTTTTCTTATTGCTGGAGCCTCTTTATGTTTGAATAATGATTCCTGGTCTAAGTCTCTCTAAGTGAAAATTCAATTTGCACTGAAGTGTAGAACTCTGTTTGAACCAGTATAAGCCAAAAAATACTATAAAAGTCCTAAGGTTCTTGCTGAATCTAAAGATAGCCAGGCTTCTGAATGTAGTTGGAGAACAAAGAGTGATAATAGTGTTAAATACCTGGGTGATGTTATCTCTAGGTCTCCAACATTCAAATGTTCAACATCTTTATCTATCAGATAAACATAGCTTAAACCATTTTGAGATTTCATTAAAAACAAGGAATGCTGGCATGTGTGAGGAGAAGAGAGAATTCACCAGTGGAAGGAGAGCAAACTGGAACTTCCACTGTATAAATCAATGGGGAGGTTCCTAACAAAACTAAAAATAGATCTAGCACATGATCCAACTATATCACTTTTGGGAAATATCCAAAGGACTTGCTCATACATGTTCATTGATGCTCTGTTCACAATAGCTAGAAAAGTGAAATAGTCTAGGTGTCCATGAAATATTGAATTTTAATGAAATTTTAATGCATTTACACAATAGATTATTATTATTCAGATATTAAGAAAAGGGAAATTATGAAAACCACAGGTAAATCAATAGAGCTACAAACAATCATTCTGTGTGAGGTAACTCAGACTTGAAAAGGCAAACTTCACATGTGTAGGTGTTAGCAATGAATCTTTGAATACATATATATGATCAGGAGGTTAATAATGGGCTCCAGTGCAGAGGGGGCCATGGAAAGCATCCAAAGAAAGAAAGATACATTATAGTGGAATAAGGGCTTACATGTGAATAATGAAACAGGAAGGGTTAAATGGGGGATGGGAAGTAAATGGGCTAAATAGAGAAGAGAATACAGAAAGAGACAACACCAGAAATGATTCGAAAAGGCCTTATGGAAACGTGCTATTGTAGAAATGTCCTAAAATATAACTACATATACATAAAAAGAGTTAAAATAGAGCTACCTCATAATGAGACAACAACACCCCTACTAGACACCAGAGGCTAACTGATGAAACACCCAGTACCAGGAATGGCTTACTTCTTTCAGAGTTGATGGACAGTAAGTTTCCATAGATACCAAAACAACAAAAGTTACCACCATCGGTATTTGTTACCTTCTATCACATGATGGTAAGATCCTGTTGCTGAAAAAACCACATATTTGAGTCAAAGTATGTATATATGGAAAACTCAATCTAGTATTGGCCTGAAAAACTTCATCCTTATTGGTTAACTTTCATAGTGCTGGAAGGTGCTTTGCACATTGCTGGAGAAGAAAGGCAATCATCCATCTAACACGGCTGCGAACCCTACCAACTATGACAATGACTTTTCAGACTAGCTTCATCTGTATCTTCAAAGGTATCATGATCAGAAGGTGACTGACCATGACTATCACTTATTCCTTCCAGCTATAGCCACAACCCAGGACTAGCTTATTGTATGTGACTTCCAATCCCAAATTCTTTGAAAAGTAAATGTGGTTAATATACTTCTAATTAAAATATTTAGGAGTGAAGTAAAGAATAAGGTATGTACCCACCCCATGGTTGTAGAGGACCTTCTTAGAGAAACAGGCTGTTTGTCTAGGTTCTCCAAGAAGCAGATACCAAGGCAAGATTAAACTAGACAAGTGTGTGTTAGAGAAAATAGCTATGGGATAGAAGAGGAAGGGAACCCAAGAAGAACATCAACCCATGAGCCTGACTGGAGTCCAAGTGAGAAAGAGAGGGATGGGAAAATGAAGGTATAGAGGAAAGAATGGAGAGGCTGGTAATAAATCTTAAGTTTTTCTAAATGAAAATGTCAAGAGGAATTCAAAAGGCCATTGGGGAATTCTCAAGCCAAAGTTTCTCATCAGAGCTGAAATGTGTCTACTGGGGCCATGTATACCTTAGAATCCCTGCTGAACTCATTCATTGACTAGAGGGAACCCTTGGCTGATGTGGCCAGAATCAATCTGGCAAAGAATTTTGGAACATACCAGTACTGTATTGATGGGACTCTCAGAGTTGGACATTTAAGAGGTTCATTCCTAGGACCACAAGGAATTTAGGGGGAAGACTGGAATGTGTGTAGCTATTAGGCCTTCCAAAATGGCTCACTGCTATCTCAAAGCCTGAAAATAAATTTACATTCTAGAGTCAGCAAAAAAGCAAGAAAACATAGAGAGTTAAATAACGTATGAGATTGAAACACTGAGATAAACAAATGGATCACTATTAGGAATTGACTATGCACAGGTTTGAGGAAGATGTGGTGGGTGAGGCAGAGGTTTGGACTGCAAAGAATGCTTATAGCCCTGAAGGGAAATGATAGTATTCCATGGCACGGGATAAATACAACATTAAGGATTAAGAGAATGGATACTTAACCTTGGATGACTATTAAACCATCAATGAATGCTAGAGGGGACCTCGTCACTGTCCATGGTACCTCTACCTTCACAGTCATCTATTGGATGGAACACAGGGCCCCTAATGAAGGAGCTAGAGAAAGTAACCAAGGAGCTAAAGGGGTGTGCAACCCTGTAGGAGGATCAACAATATGAACTAACCAGTACCCCCCAGAACTGTGTCTCTAGTTGCATATGTAGCAGAGGATGGCCTAGTCAGCCATCAATGGGAGGAGAGGCCCTTGGTCTTGCTAAGATCATATGCCCCAGTACATGGGAATGGCAGGGCCAGGAAGAGGGAGTGGGTGGGTTGGGGAGCAGCGTGGGGAGCAGCGTGGGGGGAGGGTATAGAGAACATTGGGGATAGCATTTGAAATGTAAATGAAGAAAATATCTAATTAAAGAAAGATGAAAATTGATCGCAAAAAAAAAAAAAAAAAGTCAATGAAAGACTGGGTTGCTAAAATGTCTCCTAAGTCAGACAGACTTTGAATTCCACCTTATGCCTGTGTCCTGGGCCTGACACTAAACATCAATTGTACTGGACAGAGCCAGGGGTGGTTATTTGCTTTGAACCTACGAACAACCCTACCACAGATCTGGATGATTAAAAACCAAGCTGACAATACTGTCTTTTAGAACTCTTTGAGGGGTTTGGAACAATCAGGAAACTTTAGCCTGTGTTTTCAGAATCTGCTGTCAGGGAAGGTCATCTGAATCATATCCATCAAATGTTGGTGATGACTCACTGTCCAACAAATCTCTTTTTAAAAACTTGTCTTTATAAATACACAAGAAGATATCACTTCTGTTGTTTTTGAGAGGCTTCCTCATTTCCTCTACCTTCCCTCTTGGCCCCCATGCCGAGCCCACCAAACAAAAGGTTCTGCAGAAGAGGTGTACAAACATCTTCACTGCCTACTGATTAAAATGTCTTCAGATACCCCGGATCCTCCGTAGCAGTTGCCCTCCCCTGATTCTGTTCTTCTCTGGCCCTGTCAAGGCTGACTCATTGAAGCCTGAAGGCTTTGCTTCTTAGGGGTTATGGCCTGTGGGGAAGTGAAAGAGTTGCTTGCTGGAGCCAGGTGGTAATTAAATATACAGATGCAGTCCAGTGAAATGGCTATTGCTCAGAAGAGGGTCCCAGCCAACTTAGACCAAAGAGAAATGTTCCTAAAGAGAAGCCTGGGACTGCTTTTCCCTTCACTGGGCCATCAGAGGGGGTAGGAAGTAGGCAAGGAAAGTGTTGTTTTCCAAACCACAATTCCAAGTGCTGCAGACTGAAACAAAGGACTACTTTGTGCTAAGACAGCACCCTGTCACCGAGTTACAATGCCAGTCTTAGTGAGGCCCCTTTGAACTGCATTTGGACAAAGGGGCAAGAGCAAAAGGGAAAAGTGTAGGGTACTTTATTGTAAATTCATGTTCCCAATCAAGATGATTCTGCTGTCCAGAAGGCATTTGACAAACTCTATACAAAAGTTTAGGAATTACAGTTGAGGGTCCGCTATTGTTGTCTATGGAATAAGGGCTAGAAAGTCCACTAACCAGTCTAACTGGCATAAAGCAGCCTTCCCTGACTAAGAATGGTCCAAGATAAATTGTCACTTGTGCTAAGGTCGAGAGGCTCTGCTCTAAATATTGATCTAATTATTGTTACAGACTCCAGTGAGCTGTACCTCAGAGGATGTGCAGCTCTCTTCCCCCTAGCTTCTCATTTCCAGGTTTGCTCCTTAGTCCATTAAGTAGTACACAGCCCCTTCTGGACACAGACGTGATGCAGACACAGCTCTCCTGTGCTGAATCACACCTTGTGTTGTGAAAGCTCTTATTGCAGAGCAGTGGAAACCGTGCTTTTTCTTATCCATGTTGCTCTTAGCAACCAAGCTCTCAGTCTTTATTCAATTACTCAGTCTACAGTCATGTGTTTTTAAGCTACATGTTCCTTCTTAAACACACCGTTCTCTTTTCTGACCTCACAAAAATTTCCACACTCCTGATTTGACTCTTGACTGTGCTAGGCTCAGCTGCATCCTTCCTTTCTGCCTCTACAGGAAAGTCCTTCTAATTTCCATGCACCTGTCTCCTATGAATGTATCAGTGGCCATACACACCCAACTTTCTTTCCTCTAAAAATCCAGGGTTCATTGTCATGTGATAAGCTAATCTTTCCACCCAAGTCTCATCACATATCATCTTGTCTCTTTTGAGACATTTTGTAACAGCATGCCATTGCCTTCTATGACATTCTCAAGGGTCCTATGCTAGAGCAAAATTTCTACCCTTGTTTCTCTGGCTCTTTTCACAGATTGTTTTTTTTGTTGCCTTGGCTGTGAGCTGTTCTTCCCTGGAAAGGAACTGACATGGAGTTTGACCCACAGTAGGAAAGCAGGAGCCATTGCTCTAAGTGGGCCACCTTAGTTTAAGATGGTATGAGACAGGTAAAAAAGTAGCCAGTGGACCCCGGTTGTCTCTACTTGCCTATACTTTCTGTTTAGAACAGTTTCATGACTGCTATCCCTGCTGAACAAAATGTGCCCCAGGCCCACCAGCAAAAGCATGGAGGCGGCAGCTATGCAGAGTCAGTAGCCATCCAAGGGGTAGAAGCAATTTCCAATGAAACCCCTGAGAGCTACCCCTTTGGGCCCCTCATAAGAGACCACACCTACTTCTAAGATTGTCCTTAAAGTTCCAATGTATTAATCTGCAGCTTTTTGACAGCTTATTCCATGGCTAATTCTCTGACTTTCCAAATCCTCCTTGCTAGACTAACATTTGTTTAGAGATATTTTTTACAAGGAATCTCTAATTTCTATATTAATTATAGGGGTCATGTTTTTCTGACCTTCAAATGACAGTCTGGGAGGAATCATGCTGGAGTTGAAGCCCAGAAGCTTCCCCTTTTAGGACTAGCTCTCATATGAGAAGGTGCTATGCAAGCTCCCGAGAGGGAAAAATCAGTAGTCCTACCATGACAGTAGTACCATGAACCACAAAAGTGACTGGGCTGGAAAGATACCCACAGTAGTAGGGTGGTACAACAATGACACTTTTTTTTTCCATCTTGGGAATAGCTGAGAATTGCCTAAATGTACTTAAGGCCCACTAGACAGGAAGGAATTTATGCCTGGTACTGTAAATCTAGCAAACTACCTAAGGCTTGAGAGATCATTAAATGATTGAGGAGAACCTATGACTGCTACTTTCCTACGCCTGTATAATTTCTAACTATTTTCTAAATGTATCCTTATGCCACAGATAGGTTTAGCTCTTGCCTCTCATTAAATAAGCTTCTTTTATGGAAACTACCGCAGAATGCCCAACTGATAAAAATGACTGAGAAAGAATGACTGTGGGGTGTTCATCCTAATGAATACATCTGCAACTGATACAGCCATCCCTCTACCTAAGAGTCAGAGAAAATCAAAAGAGTGTGCAGAATGATGGTAAAACCTAGAATACTAAGGCAGTGGCTGTGAGACAGTATCTTCTATATATGACAAAGAAACTGTACCCATGAACTCTCAACAATAGGGTTGCCTGAGCAAGACCAGCATAAAGACAACACCGGTTGACAAGCCAATGTACACACAGTGGTAATTCCACATGGTCTGTTCTCTCCATGAAAAACTACAGGTGTTCAAGGCCTACTGAGAGAGGAAAAAGTCATTTCCTCCGAGGATGAGCCCTCACACAGGTGGTCAGTCCTGGACACATGTACATATGAGAGCCAGGCTAAATGAACTTAGTAGATTATATATACATGGATACACACACACACACACACACACACACACACACACACGCATATATGCGTGTGTGTGTGTGTGTGACAATAATAATTAAAAAGTTCATTTTTAATTTTGGAGGGGATGGCATGAGAGGAGTTGGGTGGAAGAGATAGAAGGGTAGGACAAAAGGAGAGGCTGAGCTCACATAGGATGTTTTCATAAAGCTTGCTTTGTAAAAGGGGTCTGATTTCCATCATTTTGAAATTTTTTGCTTTCACGCCATCATTTTAACTGGTGGAAACTCTTGGTCTCAGTTGCAAAGTACCCTTTGGAAGGTCACCATCAGATTTTTGTTTTTTTAAAATTCATGGATCTTTCCAAGGTTACTTTTACTGAATATTTTTTGTAGATTTTGGCCTTTATGCTCTCCTCTCTATCCTTTAAAAATGCAGCAAAAATATAAAATTGTCTTTTATTTTGATGTTTTTAATCCTTTCATATTTTCACATATGTATATGACTCTCAGTCATTTTTCACTTCCTATATAATTTCTTGTTCCCTCCCTATCCATGAGAAATCCTTCTTTCCAAAAGTCCTCATCTTTTCATCTTTTTATACTTGAAGACTTTAGATGACATCGTGGACATCGTGTTGGAGTCAAACAGTGTGTGTGTGTGTGTGTGTGTGTGTGTGTGTGTGTGTGTGTGTGTGTTTCTCCTCCTACCAAACTCCCTGAGGTCTCTGCTCTCCCCCTACAGGCCCAGGCCCACTCATTCAGACTCTTTCTGTTTCATGTGACATATGACCCTTTGTTCATTCCCTAGTTAATGTATTTTGTATGAGCTAATCTGCATATGGGGGAGAATACGCAGGATTTGTCTTTCTAGGAATGCTTTTCTCCTCCTTTTTTTATTGGATATTTTCTTTATTACATTTCAAATGTTATTGCCTTTCTTTCCTGATGACACCCCAAGAAACTCCCAATCCCATCCCCTCCCCCTGCTTCTATGAGGGTGTACCCCTCACCCACACACCCACTCCCACCTCCCTACCCTCGCATTCCCTTACACTGGGGCACCAAGCCATCATGGGATCAAGTGCCTCTTCTCCAATCGATGCCCAATAAGGATATCCTCTGCTATATATGTGGCTGGAGCCATGAGTCCCTTCATGTGTCCTCTTTGGTTGGTGGTTTGGTTCCTGGGAGCTCTGATTGGTTGATATTGTTGTTCTTTCTATGGAGTAGCAAACCTCTTCAGCAACTTTAGTCCTTTCTCTAACTCCACCATTAGGGACCCCATGATCAGTCCAATGGTTGGATGCAAGCATCCAATTCTGTGTGGGTCAGCCTCTAGCAGAGCCTCTCATGAGACAGCTATATGCACTTCTTGGCATCCACAATAGTGTCTGGGTTTGGTTACTGTATATGGGATGGATCCCCAGGTAGTGCAGTCTCTGGATGACCTTTCCTTCAGTCTCTGCTTCACACTTTGTCTCCATATTTGATCCCATGGGTATTTTATTCCCCCTTATAAGAAGGACTGAAACACCCACACTTTGGTCTTCCTTCTTCTTGAGCTTCATGTGGTCTCTGAATTGTATCATGGGTATTCTGAACTTTTGGTGCTAATATTTACCAATCAGTGAATGAATATCACATGTGTTCTTTTGTGATTGGGTTACCTCACTCAGGATGATATTTTCTAGTTCCATCCATTTGCCTAAGAATTTCATGAATTCATTGCTTTTAATAGCTGAGTAGGATCCTGTATCCCGGGTCTCTCAGAGACATCTGTGCAGGAGAGCTCACTGGCTGCAGAAGCAACAGAGCTTCTTGGACAGGGACTCTTAGGCCTTCATCCGCAGCCAGCAGGCAGGGCTGAGACCCAGACATCTGGGCACCTTCCCCACCAGAGAAGAGTCAGCCTCCTGTGTGGGCTCTAACCCTGGGACTCAGGTGAGAGTGCCACCTTGTATCCCAGGTCTCTCAGAAACCAGTCCATAAAGGGGAGCACATGGGCCACAGAAACAACACAGCTTATTGGACAGGGTCCTTTTGGGCCTTCATCTTCATCCAAGAGGTGGATCTGAGCTCCAGACCTCTGTGCACCTTCCCTGCAAGAGGAGAGCTTGCCGGCAGAGTGCTCTGACCACTGGGACTCAGGAGAGAACTGGACTCCCAGGAGTGTTGACAGAGGCTAACAGAATCACAGAAAGAACAAGCTCCAGCCAGAGACAGTTAGAACATCTAACACCAGAGATTACCAGATGGCAAAAGGCAAATATTAGAATGTTACTAACAGAAACCAAGACCATTCGGCATTATCAGAATCCAGTACACCCACCACAGCAAGTCCTGGATACCCCAACACACCCGAAAAGCAAGATTCATATTTAAAATCATATGTCATGATGCTGGTTAAGGATTTTAGGAAGGGCATTAAAAACTCAATTAATGAAATACAGGAGAACATTGCTAAACAGGTAGAAGACCTTAAAGAGGAAACACAAAAATCCCTTAAAGAATTAGAGGAAAACACAACCAAACAGGTGATGGACTTGAACAAAACTATCCAGTATCTAAAGATGGAAGTAGAAACAATAAAGAAAACTCAAAGGGAAACAACTCTGGAGATAGAAACCCTAGGAAAGAAATCAGGAACCATAGATGAGAGCATCAGCAACATAATACAAGAGATAGAAGAGGGAATCTCAGGTGCAGAAGATTTGATAGAAACCATGGACACAACAATCAAAGAAAATGCAAAATGAAAATGCAAAAAGATTCTAACTCAAAACATCCAGAAAATCCAGGACAAAATGAGAAGACCAAACCTAAGGATAATAGGTATACATGAAAATGAAGATTTTCAACTTAAAGGGCCAGTAAATATCTTCAACAAAATTATAGAAGAAAACTTCCATAACCTAAAGAAAGAGATACCAATGAACATACAAGACACCTACAGAACTCCAATTAGAATGGACCAGAAAAGAAATTCCTCCCAACACATAATAATCAAAACAATAAATACACTAAATAAAGGCAGAATATTAAAATCAGTAAGGGAAAAAGGTCAAGTAACATATAAAGGCAGACCTATCAGATTTACATCAGATTTCTCACCAGAGATGATGAAAGCTAGAGGATCCTGGACAGATATTATACTGACCCTAAGAGAACACAAATGCCAGTCCAGGCTATGATACCCAGCAAAACTCTCAATTACCACAGAGGAAGAAATCAAAGTATTCCATGGCAAAACAAAATTCACATAATATCTTTCCACAAATCCAGCCCTTCAACGGATATTTAATATCCTTTAATTTAATTTCCCTTTAAGGGAAAACTCCAACACAAGGCAGGAAATACACCCTAGAAAAAGCAAGAAAGTAATCCTTCAACAAATTTAAAAGAAGATAGCCACAAGAACAGAATCCCAACTCTAACAACAACAACAACAACAACAACAACAACAAAATAACAGGAAGCAACACTTTTTCTTAATACAAAGAACTCAAGAAGCTGGACTCCAGAAAATCAAATAACCCTACTAAAAAATGGGGTACAGACCTAAACAAAGAATTCTCAACTGAGGAATACCGAATGGCTGAGAAGCACCTGAAGAAATGTCCAACATCCTTAATCATCAGGGAAATGCAAATCAAAACAACCCTGAGATTCCACCTCATACCAATCAGAATGGCTAAGATCAAAAATTCAGGTGACAGCAGATGCTGGTGAGGATGTGGAGAAATAAGAACACTCCTCCATTGCTGGTAGGGGTACATGCAAAAGCTGGTACAACCACTCTGGAAATCAGTCTGACAGTTCCTCAGAAAATTGGACATAGCACTCCAGAAGATCCAGCAATACCCCTCCTGGGCATATACCGAGAAGATGATCTAACTCGTAATAAGGACACATACTCCACTATGTTCATAGCAGCCTTATTTATAATAACCAGAAGCTGGAAAGAACCCAGATGTCCCTCAACAGAAGAATGGATACAGAAGATGTGATACAATTCCACAATGGAGTACTACTCAACAATTAAAAACAATGAATTTATGAAATTCTTGGGCAAATGGATTTATCTGGAGAATATTATCCTTAGTGAGGTAACCCAATCACTTGATATGCACTGACTGATAAGAGGATAAGCCCAGAAACTTAGAATACCCAAGATGCAATTTGCAAAACACGTGAAACTCAAGATGAAGGAAGACCAAAGTGTGGACTTCGTTCCTTCTTAGAATGGGGAAAAAAAATACCCATGGAAGGAGTTACAGAGAAAAAGTTCAGAGCTGAGAGAGAAGGAAGGACTATTCAGAGACTGCCCAACCCGGGGATCCATCCCATAAAGAACCACCAAACCCAGACACTATTGCAGATGCCAGAAAGATTTTGCTGACAGGTCCCTAATATAGCCTATCTCTTGTGAGGCTATGCCAGTGCCTGGCAAATACAGAAGTGAATGCTCACATTCATCTATTGGATGGAACACAGGGCCCCCAATGAAGGAGCTAGAGAAAGTAACCAAGGAGCTAAAGGGGTCTACAATCCTATAAAAGGAACAACAATATGAACTAACCAGTACCCCCAGAGCTCGTGTCTCTAGTTGCATATGTAGCAGAGGATGTCCTTAGTTGGCTATCAATGGGAGGAGAGGCCCTTGGTCTTTTGAAGATTATGTGCCCAGTACAGGGGAATGCCAGGGCCAGAAAGCAGGAGTGGGTGGGTTGGGGAGCAGGGCGGGGGGGGGGGTGGTATAGAGGACTTTCAGAATAGCATTTGAAATGTAAATGAAGAAATTATCTAAAAAAAAAAAAAGACAAAAAAATAGCTGAGTACTACTCCATTGTATAAAACTACCACATTTTCTGTATCCATTCCTCCCTTGAACAACATCTGGGTTCTTTTTAGCTTCTGGCTATTATAAATAAGGCTGCTATAAACATAGTGGAGCATGTGTCCTTGTTATATGCTGGAACATCTTTTGGATATATGCCCAGGAGTGGTATAGCTGGATCTTCAGATAATACTATATCCAATTTTCTGAGGAACTACCAGACTGATTTCCAGAGTGGTGTACAAGCTTGCGATCCCACCATCAATGGAGGAGTGTTCCTCTTTCTCCACATCCTTGCCAGCATCTGCTCTCACCTGAGTTTTTGATCTTAGCCATGCTGACTGGTATGTCATGGAATCTCAGGGTTGTTTTGATTTGCATTTCCCTGATGACTAAGGATGTTGGACATTTCTTTAGGTGCTTCTTGACCATTCAAGTTTCCTCAGTTGAGAATTCTTTGTGTAGCTTTGTACTCCATTTTAATAGGGTTAATTAATTCTCTGGAGTTTAATGTCTTGAGTTCTTTGTATATATTGGATATTAGCCCTCGATGGGATGTAGGATTGGTAAAGATCTTTTCCCAATCTGTTGGTTGCCATTTTGTCCTATTGACATTGTCCTTTGCCTTACGGAAGGTTTGCAATTTTATGAGGTTCCATTTGTCAATTCTTTATTTTTTATTTTTTTTAAATTAGGTATTTTCTTCATTTACATTTCAAATGGTATCCCAAAAGTCCCCCATACACTCCCCCCCCCAACTCCCCTACCCACCCACTCCCAATTCTTGGCCCTGGCATTTTCCTGTACTGAGGCATATAAAGTTTGCAAAACCAAGGGGCCTCTCTTCCCAATGATGGCCGACTAGGCCATCTTCTGATACATATGCAGCTAGAGACACAAGCTCCGGGGGTACTGGTTAGTTCATATTGTTGTTCCACCTATAGGGTTGCAATCATTTGCCAATTCTTGATCATAGAACAGCCATCAGTGTTTTCTTCAGGAAAATTTCCCCTGTGCCCACATGCTCCAGGCTCTTCCCCCACTTTCTCTTCTATTAGTTTCAGTGTATCTGGTTTTATGTGGAGGCCCTTGATCCACTTGGACTTGAGCTTTGTACAAGGAGATAAGAATGGATCAATTTGCATTCTTCTACATGCTAACTGCCAGTTGAGCCAGCACCATTTGTAGAAAATGCTGTCTTTTTTCCACTGGATGGTTTTAGCTCCTTTGTCAACAATCAAATGACCATAGGTGTGTGGGTCAATTCTATTCCATTGATCTACCTGCCTGTCACTGTACCAATACCATGCAGTTTTTATCACAATTGCTCTGTAGTAAAGCTTGAGGTCAAGGATGGTGATTCCACCAGAAGTTCTTTTATTGTTGAGAATAGTTTTTTTTCTATCCTAGGTTTTTTGTTATTCTAGATGAATTTACAAATTGTTCTTTCTAACTCTGTGAAGAATTGAGTTGGAATTTTGATGGGGATGCATTGAATCTATAGATTGCTTTTAGCAGGATGGCCATTTTTACTATATTAATTCTGCCAATCCATGAGCATGGGAGATCTTTCCATCTTCTGAGATCTTCAATTTCTTTCTTCAGAGACTTGAAGTTCTTGTCCTACAGATCTTTCATTTGCTTGGTTAGAGTCACATCAGGTATTTTATATTATTTATGACTATTGTGATGGGTGTCATTTTCCTAATTTCTTCTCAGCCTGTTTATTCTTTGAGAAGAGGAAGGCTACTAGTTTGTTTCAGTTAATTTTATATCCAACCACTTTGTTGAACTTTTTTATCAGGCTTAGAAATTTTTTAGTGGAATTTTTGGGGTCACTTAAGTATACTACCATATCATCTGCAAATAGTGATACTTTCCCTTTTTCCTTTGCAGTTTGTATACCTTTGACCTCCTTTTGTTGTCTAATTGCTCAGGCTAGAACTTTGAGTACTATATTGAATAGGTAGGGAGAGTGGGCAGCCTTGTCTAGTCCCTGATTGTAGTGGGATTGCTTCAAGTTTTTCTCTGTTTAGTTTGACATTGGCTAGTAGTTTACTGTATATTGCTTTTATTGTTTAGGCATGGGCCTTGAATTCCTGATCTTTCCAAGACTTTTATCATGAAAGGTTGTTGGATTTTTTTCAAATGCTTTCTCAGCCTCATGTGGTTTTTGTCTTTGAGTTTGCTTATATAGTGGATTACATTGATGGATTCCCATGTATTGAAATACCCCTGGATCCCTGGGATGAAGCAAAATGGATGAACCCTTTGATGTGTTCTTGGATTTGTTTTTTGAGAATTTTATTGAGTATTTTTGCCTCGATATTCATAAGGGAAATTGGCCTGAAGTTCTCTTTGTTGGGTCTTTGTGTGGTTTTAGTATCAGAGTAATTGTGGCTTCATAGAGGAAATTGGGTAGTGTTCCTTCTGTTTCTATTTTTTTGGAATAATTTGAAGAGTATTGGTATTAGGTCTTCTTTGATGGTCTGATAGAACTCTGCACTAAACTGATCTTGTTCTGGGCTTTTTTTGCTTGGGAGTGTATTAATGACTGATTCGATTTTTTAGGGGTTATGGGAGTGTTTAGATCATTTATCTAATTGGATTTTGTACCTAGTATCTATTCTGAAAAATTGTCCATTTCATTCAGATTTTCCAGTTTTTTTGAGTGTAGGCTTTTTTTTGGGGGGGGGGGATTTCCTCAGTTTCCTTTGTCATGCCTCCCTTTTCATTTCTGATTTTGTTGATTTGGATACAGTCCCTGTGCCCTCTGGCTAAGGGTTTATCTAACTTGTTGACTTCTCAAAGAACCAGTTCCTGGTTTGTTGATTCTTTGTATAGCTCTTTTTGTTTCTACTTGGTTGTTTTCAGCCCTGAGTTTGATTATTTCCTGCTGTCTTCTTCTCTTGGGTCTATTTGATTCTTTCTGTTCAAGAGTTTTCAGTTGTGATTTCAAGCTGCTAGTGTATGCTCTCTTGAGTTTTTTGTTTTTGTTTTTGTTTTTTGAGGCACTCAGATCTATGAGTTTTCCACTTAGCACTGCTTTCCTTGTATCCCATAAGTTTGGGTATATTGTGGCTTCATTTTTCACTAAATTCTAAATAGCCTTTAATTTCTTTCTTTATCTCTTCCTTAACCAAGTTATCATTGAGTAGAGCATTGTTCAGCTTTCTATTATTTTTGTTGCTATTGAAGACCAGCCTTAATACATGATGATCTGATCTGATAGGATCCATGATATTATTTCAATCTTCTTGTAATAGTTAGGCCTGTTTTGTGACCAGGCCAGTTTCGGAGAAGGTACCATGAGGTGCTGAGAAGAATGTATATTAAATTAAATCTGTTTGGTTCATAGCTTCTGTTAGTTTCACTGTGTCTCTGTTTAGTTTCTGTTTC
Organism: Mus musculus; assembly: GCF_000001635.26. Classification (NCBI taxonomy): domain Eukaryota; kingdom Metazoa; phylum Chordata; class Mammalia; order Rodentia; family Muridae; genus Mus; species Mus musculus. The sequence continues at coordinate 109,453,852 of NC_000068.7, forward strand.
CATGATCTGTCCATTGATGAGAGTGGGGTGTTGAAGTTTCCCACTATTATTTTGTGAGGTGCAATTTGTGATTTTAGCTTTAACAAAGTTTCTTTTATGAATGTGAGTTCCCTTGCATTGGAGCATACATGTTCAGAATTGAGAGCTCATCTTGATAGATTTTACCTTTGATGAGTATGAAGTGTCTCTTCTTATCTTTTCTGATAACATTAGGTTAAAAGTTGATTTTATTCAATATTAGAATTGATACTCCAGATTGTTTCTTCAGACCATTTGCTTGGAAAATTGTTTTCCAGCCTTTTATTCTGATGTAGTGTCTGTCTTTGTCCCTGAGGTGGGTTTCTTGTATGCAGCAAAATTTTGTGTCTTAAGTTTGGAGCTGTGACGAAAGAATGGACCATCTAGAGACTGCCATATCCGGGGATCCACCCCATAATCAGCTTCCAAACACTGACACCATTGCACACACTAGCAAGATTTTGCTGAAAGGACCCAGATAGAGCTCTCTCTTGTGAGACTATGCTAAGGCCTAGCAAACACAGAAGTGGATGCTCACAGTCAGCTATTGGATGGATCACAGGGCCCCCAATGGAGGAGCTAGAGAAAGTACCCTAGGAGCTAAAGGGATCTGCGACCCTATAGGTGGAACAACATTATTAACTAACCAGCACCCCTGAGCTCTTGACTCTAGCTGCATATATATCAAAAGATGGCCTAGTCGGCCATCACTGGAAAGAGAGGCCCATTGAACTTGCAAACTTTATATGCCCCAGTACAGGAAAATGCCAGGGCCAAAAAGTGAGGGTGGGTGGGAAGGGGAGTTGGGGGAAGGGTATGGGGGACTTTTGAGATAGCATTGGAAATGTAAATGAGGAAAATACCTAATAAAATATTTTTTAAAATTTTGTGTCTTGTTTACATATCCAGGGTGTTACTCTATGTCTTTTTATTAGAGAATTGAGTCCACTGATATTAAGAGATATTAAGGAAAAGTGATTGTTGCTTTCTGTTATTTTTATTGTTAGAGGTGGAGTTATATTTATGTGGCTATCTTCTTTTTGGTTATTAAAAGACGATTATTTTCTTGCTATTTCTATGTAGTAGTTTTCCTTCTTGTGTTTGAGTGTTCCATTTATTATCCTTTGAAGGGCTGCATTTGTGGAAATATATTGTGTAGAATTGGTTTTGTCATGGAATACCTTGGTTTCTCCACTTATGATAATTGAGGGTTTTGCTGGGTATAGTAGCCTGGGCTGGCATTTGTGTTCTCTTAGGGTCTGTATAACATCTGTCCAGGATTCTCTATCTTTCATAGTCTCTGGTGAGAAGTCTCGTGTAATTCTGATAGGTCTGCCTTTATATGTTACTTGACCTTTTTCCCTTACTGATTTTAATATTCTTTCCTTGTTTTGTGCATTTGGTATTTTGATTATTATGTGATGGGAGGAATTTCTTTACTGATCCAATCTATTTGGAGTTCTGTAGGCTTCTTGGCATCTCTTTCTTTAGGTTATGGAAATTTTCTTCTATAATTTTGTTGAAGATATTTCCTGGTCCTTTAAGTTGGGAATCTTCACTCTCTTCTATACCTACTATACTTAGGTTTAGTTTTCTCATTGTCCTGGATTTCCTGGATGTTTTGGATTAGGAGCTTTTTGCATTTTGCATTTTCTTTGACTGTTGTGTCAATGCTTTCTATGGAATCTTCTGAAGCTGAGATTCTTCTATCTTCGTATTCTGTTGGTGATCTATAACTCCTGACCTCTTTCCAAGTTTTTCTATCTCCAATGTTGCCTCCCTTTGTGATTTGCTTATTGTTTCAACTTTTATTTTTATATCACAGATGGATTTATTCAATTCCTTCACCTATTTGGTTGTGTTTTCCTGTAATTCTTTAAGGGATTTTTGTGTTTCCTCTTTAAGGTCTTCTACTTGTTTTCCTGTATTCTCCTGTATTTCTTTAAGGGAGTTATTTATGACCTTCTGAAAGTCCTCTATCAGCATCATGAGATGTGATTTTAAATCCAAATCTTGCTTTTCTGGTGTGTTGGGGTATCCAGAACTTGCTGTTTGCGGAGAAATGGGTTCTGATGTCATGTAGTCTAGGTTTCTGTTGGTGAGGTTCTTATGCTTACCTTTCACCATCTGGTTATCTGTGGTGTTAGTTGATCTTGCTGTCTCTGGCTCAAGCTTGTCCCTCCTGTGGGCCTGTAAGCCCATGTTAACACTCCTAGGAGACGAGCTGGCTGGTTCCCCTTTAGAAAGTCACCAGAGAGAAAATGGTGATCTCACCTCTGAGTCCAGGAGTCAGAGTACTCCCTGTAGACCAGCTCTCCCTAGCAGGACCATGCATAGAGGGTTGCAGAACAGCCCCAGCTCTCAGTTGCAGTTTGAGGCAGAAAGGACCCTGTCCCAGCTGCTCCACCACTTCTGCAGCCTGTAGCTGGTCTGGCCTTAGACACTTACCAGAGAGAAGATGGTGATCTCACCTGAGTCTGGGAATCAGAACACTCCCTGGAGATGAGCTCTCCCCTGGCAGGACCTGTGTACAGAGCTTAGTGCAGAATTCTACCAGACCTTCATAGAAGACCCAATATGAATACTCTTCAAACTACTCCACAAAATAGAAACAGAAGGAACACTATTCAATTCGTTCTATGAATCCACAATTATGCTCATACCTAAACCACACAAAGATCCAACAAAGAAAGAGCATTTCAGGCCAATCTCTTTTATGAACATTGATATAAAAATACTCAATAAAATTATTGCCAACTGAATCCAAGAACACATCAAAATGATCATCCAGGACCCAATAAAGAAAGAAAACTTTAGACCAATTTCCCTCATGAATATAGATGCAAAAATACTCAATAAAATTCTTGGAAACTGAATCTGAAAATACATCAAAACAATCATCCATCATGATCAAGTAAGCTTTATCCCATGAATGCAGAGATAGTTCAATATATGGAAAGCCATCAACATAATCCACTATATAAACAAACTCAAAGAACAAAACCCCACATGATCATCTCATTAGATGCTGAGAAAGCATTTCATGAACTTCAATACCCCTTCATGGTATATGTCTCAGAATGATCAGGAATTCAAGGCTTTCCTTCCTCTGAAAGATCTTTTTTTTTTCCAGCTTCTCCCTTCCCTGCCCCCTAAATCTCCAAGACAGACTATGTTTCCCTGGCTGTCCTGGAACTCTATAGACCAGGATGGTCTCGAACTCTCGAGTGCTGGGATAAAAGACATTTATAACTACTACCCAGCAGTATCAATTATTTTTCTAATTCTATGAATTCTGTTTTCTATTTTCTAAAGCAGTCTTCTGACCTCCCCATCCTTTTCCATCTCTTATATAGACATTTCTTTCTCCACTAGATCAAGATAAATCCCTTCCATCTAGGTCTTGTATCATCTATAATCTCTCTTCCAAATCTTTTCCTTAGATATTCTCTTCCATAGATCAGGGTTCAGTTTGCCATCTGTTTCCAGGTATCTTGTAAACCTGTCTTTAATTTAGACAGCTTTCCTGTGTTTCAGTTTTCAAATCCCAATTGGATGTTTCTACCAGAATAAGTTTGTAAAAAGCCCAATTTTCTGAACTCTATTGGGGTGGTAAGTAAATTGTAGGTCCCAATTGGGCCTTAATTCATGCCAAGATAATGAAGCTTTCACTACAGGAACAATCACTTCCCTTCCCCACCCCCCACTCCTGACACACTAGGATAATTTGTCTTCATGGCAAATGGCCTTTGGCAAATTTCTCAGACCCATTGGTTTTAATCTCATGGCCTATGAAATGAGAATAATTATGCTACCTACCATGTAGGTGTTTTTGAGCACTATAATAATGCCTCACTTATAAGTACTATAACATCACTTGATATCATGATTGTTGATGTTATTACATATCTTCAAATTATACCACTCTCCATACCTTCTGTCATTGCTTTACTGTTGCTTTAACTTAAGCCATCAGATGTTTTTAACCATACAACACACAAAATACAACAGCCTCCTGGGTGACCTTAATTCCACTTTTGTCCTGTAAAATTCACCCTTGACAGTATTTCAGAGATAAGTTTTCAAGATGAATCTTTTTTTGTACACAACTCTTTAATTCTCCATGATCTAAAGAATAAACTACACAGTCCTTTGCTTGTTTTCCACGATCCTGCTTGCTGTACCCTAAATTCTCTACTCTTACCTTCCGTACTTATATCTTAAGCATGATCTGTGTGCATTCCATGTTTTGGATCTTATTAAAGATACTTCCTATAACATCATTTCTATAGTCTTTGTGTGTGTTGAATTTATTCCCATGCCTTGAGATTTTTTTGTTTGTTTGCTTTGTTTATTCATCCTTTTATGGGATATTTATTTTCTTCTGTGAAATCTCTTCTGGCTTTCGAACAATTTGTTCCTTTTCAGTGAGGATCATCTCGATGTGGCAGGGGGAGCTTATGCCTGGGTTAATCTAGCCTTGAGCTCTGTAAATTCAATAGCATGTTTTAGGTGCTTTGTTCACCTGACAATGTCCAATGACTGAAGAATCTACATCTAAACACTTAAGTTCAGCATCATTCTCTGCATTTTCAAGCATGTATAGCAAAAATTCATCATTCTTTTTGGGTCACTAACCCTATGCCCAGCCCCACTGTTTGGCCTGGGTACATCTATGGACTTTACAGTTATAATACCAGAAGAACAGCCATTACTACTTTAAAGTGACATCTTTTATTCACTTTGTGGGTTTTCAAATACTCATGCCTTTGGTGGCCTGAAAGTTTTGGGGGGTATTCTTAAAGTGACCATGAAGATTTAAACTTGATTTGCATTATTTTATAGGGTTTTCTGGGACAAGAGAGCAGTGACCCATTTTCAGAGGTCACCCAAGGCCACTTATAGAACATTTCCTCTGGTCTCATCTGACAGGCTACTACTATTTGGAGTTTGGTTTCATGATCACCATTCTAGAAAACGTTCTTTAAAATCTCAATTCTAACCTGGTTTGGTGGTTCGTGCCTGTAAATCCATTGCCATAGAGACTGAAGCAGAAGCAATGCTGGAAACCTGAGCCCAGGTTGAGCTACCTAGTGAGTTTCTGGCTGTCCTGGAATGCAGAGTAAGATTCTGGCTCAGAGGAAAAAAACAAAACAACAATAGAAACTAATCACCCCCCTTTAGACTCATCACATCTTCGGTATATATTTTGAATAATAATGTTCTTATCTTCCTGATCTATTTTCTTCATTGAATCGAGGAATCCTACAAGGAAAGGGCAGTACATTGTTGATGGCCAGATCTCCAGGGCTAAACTAAGACCTTAATAAATAGTTGATGAATGAATGAATGAAAAGTCTTTTGGAAATTTATAATTTACTGTCACAGTGAAGACCAAGACTTGGCAGGGAACAGATTTTTCATAATAGTCCTCTGTGGAATTTATTTCAACACAATGTAAGGCTAGGGAGATTTCATCCTGTTTTCTACTTGCATTTACTACCTTTAACATTTCCCTGTTGTCAGAGTTTGTCTGACTAATGTTCACAAGCATCACCTGGGAATTCTCCCATGTGGTCCTGAAGGTAAATATTCTTCTGCAACAGAATCCACAGGCTATTTAATTTTTACTTATTTTCCATTGGTAATAGCATTGACAACAGAGGTAAGAAAATTTCCAAATATTAAAAACTAGCAATGAGATAGGGTTCTTGAAGGTCACCTCAGAAATGATTTTCTTTTTTCTACTTCCAGGCTTGCCCTTTGTCTCTTCACTGTCTTTGCCAAGTGCTTGCCATATCCAATTTTGATAGGTACTTCGGTTGTGTTTCAATTCTTAGATGCCCCCTGACAAATAAATTCCAAGCAGACTAGACAAAACCAGACTCATTCCTCATCATGATTGGAACCTAGTAGAAAGGGCTGGGTATGAGTTTAACACATGGAAAGAGTTACAGAGATAAAGTTTGGAGCTGTGAAGAAAGGATGGACCATCTAAAGACTGCCATATCCAGGTATCCATCCCATAATCAACGTCCAAACGCTGACACCATTGCATACACTAGCAAGATTTTGCTGAAAGGACCCAGATATAGCTGTCTTTTGTGAGACAATGCCGGGGCCTGGCAAACACAGAAGTGGATGTTCACAGTCAGCTATTGGATGGATCACAGGGCCCCCAATGGAGGAGCTAGAGAAAGTACCCAAGGAGCTAAAGGGATCTGCAACCCTATAGAACATTATGAATAACACTATGAACTAACCAGTACCCCAGTAGAGCTCTTGACTCTAGCTGCATATGTATCAAAAGATGGCCTAGTTGGCCACTAGGCCTAGGACACTTGACTGTAGAGTAAAGTTGAAAATCCAGAATATTGGAAAAGTTTTATTTTTATATTCTGCTGTTGTCATTTCTGCTGCCAATGAAGCCTGATCACTGGAAAGAGAGGCCCATTGGACTTGCAAACTTTATATGCCCCAGTACAGGGGAATGCCAGGGCCAAAAAGTGGGAGTGGGTGGGTAGGGGAGTGGGGGGGTGTATTGGGTTACTTTTTGGATAGCATTGGAAATGTAAATGAGGAAAATACCTAATAAAAAATAATTCTAAAAAAAAGAAAAGAGAGACTAGAGAGAATCACTAGGAAACCTTAGAGTGCCTCTAGGTTAAAAGACTCTGATGCAATAAGGTCCTTGGTAGTAATGCAAAATGAATTCCCTGGGGGTGGCAGTATTTTCTCTGGGAGAGAAATGCAGTGGTGTTTTCATGAAAAGGATGTTTAAAGGGATTAAATTGCAAAGAACAATTCTAGCAGAGGCTATGTCAGGATGGGGAGATGAGTATCAACTTCAAGCAGGATCAGAGTACCTAGGAACACTAGAAATTAGATCATTGTGAAAATGGAAAGACTGATTCTTAGACAGTAAAATGCAAGTGCTGAGAGATGCTATTGGGGCCATATTATTTCTGGTCTAGTGATTATTACACTAGTAACCACAGTTAAAAATGGGATAATGATGATGCTCATTTTAAACACAAGATGTTGGAGAATTTGTCCTAGGACACTTGACTGTAGAGTAAAGTTGAAAATCCAGAATATTGGAAAAGTTTTATTTTTATATTCTGCTGTTGTCATTTCTGCTGCCAATGAAGCCTGAAGCTCAGATATGAAATATTACCACCTCCTCCTTGTTGGAATGATATACAAACATGAACCTTTGTATCCTCACATATAAGATCCATCACACACTGTATTCGCATATCAGATTATCATGCTATAGCCCATCAATGTGTACATATACCATGCACCAATCAAAAACGTAACAGAAGAAGGGCATGGGCTCTGTCCACATTCCTGTTCTGCCCTTCACATTCTTGCTGGCTCTCTGGCTTTTTGAACTCTGCTTAATTGCTTTCATTTATACTTTGTATCAGGCTATATTTACATTGAAAAGCCTTTTGATTTGGTCAATATTTTTTCTCAATTTTAGTGCTGAAAATCTTAGAAAAATTCTTAATGGGGACAAACTGGAAAATACTGGTCCTGTCTCCTTTACTGTCTATACAATTACTTTACATTTCTTTTCTTTTCTTTTGTTTTAATAGGTATTTTCCTCATTTATATTTCCAATGCGATCCCAAAAGTCCCCCATACCCTCCCCCCCCACTCCCCTAACCACCCACTCCCACTTTTTGGCCCTGCCGTTCCCCTGTACTGGGGCATATAAAATTTGCAAGTCCAATGGACCTCTCTTTCCAATGATGGCCGACTAGGCCATCTTTTGATACACATGCAGCTAGAGTCAAGAGCTCCAGGGTACTGTGTAGTTCATAACGTTGTTCCACCTATAGGGTTGCAGATCCCTTCAGCCCCTTGGGTATTTTCTCTAGCTCCTCCATTGGGGGCCCTGTGATCCATCCAATAGCTGACTGTGAGCATCCACTTATGTGTTTGCTAGGCCCAGGCATAGTCTCACAAGAGACAGCTATATCAGGGTCCTTTCAGCAAAATCTTGCTAGTGTATGCAATGGTGTCAGCGTTTGGAGGCTGATTATGGGATGGATCCCTGAATATGAAAATCTCTAGATGGTCCATCCTTTTGTCTCAGCTCCAAACTTTGTCTCTGTAACTCCTTCCATGGGTGTTTTGTTCCCAATTCTAAGAAGGGGCAAAGTGTCCACACTTTGGTCTTCTTTCTTCTTGAGTTTCATGTGTTTTGCGAATTGTAACTTATATCTTGGGTATTCTAAGTTTCTGGGATAATATCCACTTATCAGTGAATACATATCACTTGAGTTCTTTTGTGATTGGGTTACCTCACTCAGGATAATGCCCTCCAGGTCCAACCATTTGCCTAGGAATTTCATAAATTCATTCATTTTAATAGCTGAGTAGTACTCCATTATTTAAATGTACCACATTTTTTGTATCCATTCCTCTGTTGAGGGGCATCTGGGTTCTTTCCAGCTTCTGGCTATTACAAATAAGGCTGCTATGAACATAGTGGAGCATGTGTCCTTCTTACCTGTTGGGAAATCTTCTGGATATATGCCCAGGAGAGATATTGCGGCATCCTCTGGTAGTACTATGTCCAATTTTCTGAAAAAACTGCCAGACTGATTTCAGAGTGGTTGCACAAGCCTGCAATCTTACCAACAATGGAGGAGTGTTCCTCTTTCTCCAAATCCTCACCAGCATCTGCTGTCACCTGAATTCTTGATCTTAGCCATTCTGACTGGTGTGAGATGGAATCTCAGAGTTGTTTTGATTTGCATTTCCCTGATGATTAAGGGTGCTGAACATTTTTTCAGGTGTTTCTCAGCCATTCGGTATTCCTCAGGTGAGAATTCTTTGTTTAGCTCTGAGCCCCATTTTTAATGGGGTTATTTGATTTTCTGGAGTCCACCTTCTTGAGTTCTTTATATATATTGGATATTAGTCCTCTATCCGATTTAGGATAGGTAAAGATCCTTTCCCAATCTGTTGGTGGCCTTTTTGTCTTATTGACGGTGTCTTTTGCCTTACAGAAGCTTTGCAGTTTCATGAGGTCCCATTTGTCAATTCTCTATCTTACAGCACAAGCCATTGCTGTTCTATTCAGGGATTTTTCCCCTGTGCCAATATCTTCAAGGCTTTCCCCCACTTTCTCCTCTATAAGTTATAGTGTCTCTGGTTTTATGTGGAGCTCCTTGATCCACTTAGATTTGACCTTAGTACAAGGAGATAGAAATGGGTCAATTCGTATTCTTCTACATGCTAACCGCCAGTTTTGCCAGCACCATTTGTTGAAAATGATGTCTTTTTTCCACTGGATGGTTTTAGCTCCCTTGTCAAAGATCAAGTGAACATAGGTGTGTGGATTCATCTCTGGGTCTTCAATTCTGTTCCATTGGTCTACTTGTCTGTCACTATACCAGTACCATGCAGTTTTGATCACAATTGCTCTGTAGTACAGTTTTAGGTCCGGCATGGTGATTCCACCAGAGGTTCTTTTATCCTTGAGAAGAGTTTTTGCTATCCTCGGTTTTTTGTTATTCCAGATGAATCTGCCAATTGCCCGTTCTAATTCGTTGAAGAATTGAGTTGGAATTTTGATGGGGATTGCATTGAATCTGTAGATTGCTTTTGGCAAGATAGCCACTTTTACAATGTTGATCCTGCCAATCCATGAGCATGGGAGATCTTTCCATCTTCTGAGATCTTCTTTAATTTCTTTCTTTAGAGACTTGAAGTTCTTATCATACAGATCTTTCACTTCCTTAGTTAGAGTCACGCCAAGGTATTTTATATTATTTGTGACTATTGAGAAGGGTGTTGTTTCCCTAATTTCTTTCTCAGCCTGTTTATCCTTTGTGTACAGAAAGGCCATTGACTTGTTTGAGTTAATTTTATATCCAGCTACTTCACTGAAGCTGTTTATCAGGCTTAGGAGTTCTCTGGTGGAATTTTTTAGGGTCACTTATGTATACTATCATATCATCTGCAAAAAGTGATATTTTGACTTCTTCCTTTCCAATTTGTATCCCCTTGATCTCCTTTTGTTGTCTAATTGCTCTGGCTAGGATTTCAAGTACAATGTTGAATAGGTAGGGCGAGAGTGGACAGCCTTGTCTAGTCCCTGATTTTAGTGGGATTGCTTCCAGCTTCTCACCATTTACTTTGATGTTGGCTATTGGTTTGCTGTAGATTGCTTTTATCATGTTTAGGTATGGGCCTTGAATTCCTGATCTTTCCAAGACTTTTATCATGAATGGATGTTGGATTTTGTCAAATGCTTTCTCAGCATCTAACGAGATGATCATGTGGTTTTTGTCTTTGAGTTTGTTTATATACTGGATTACATTGATGGATTTCCGTATATTGAACCATCCCTGCATCATGGGATGAAACCTACTTGGTCAGGATGGATGATTGTTTTGATGTGTTCTTGGATTCGGTTAGCAAGAACTTTATTGAGGATTTTTGCATCGATATTCATAAGGGAAATTGGTCTGAAGTTCTCTATCTTTGTTGGGTCTTTTTGTGGTTTAGGTATCAGAGTAAATGTGGCTTCATAGAATGAGTTGGGTAGAGTACCTTCCGTTTCTATTTTGTGGAATAGTTTGCGAAGAACTGGAATTAGGTCTTCTTTGAAGGTCTGATAGAACTCTGCACTAAACTCGTCTGGTCCTGGGCTTTTTTTGGCTGGGAGACTATTAATGACTGCTTCTATTTCTTTAGGGGATATAGGACTGTTGAGATCATTAACCTGATCTTGATTTAGCTTTGGTACCTGGTATCTGTCTAGAAACTTGTCCATTTCATCCAGGTTTTCCAGTTTTGTTGAGTATAGCCTTTTGTAGAAGGATCTGATGGTGTTTTGGATTTCTCCAGGATCTGTTGTTATGTCTCCCTTTTCAGTTCTGATTTTGTTAATTAGGATGCTTTCCCTGTGCCCTCTAGTGAGTCTGGCTAAGGGTTTATCTATCTTGTTGATTTTCTCAAAGAACCAGCTCCTTGATTGGTTGATTCTTTGAATAGTTCTTCTTGTTTCCACTTGGTTGATTTCACCCCTGAGTTTGATTATTTCCTGCCTTCTACTCCTCTTGGGTGAATTTGCTTCCTTTTCTTCTAGACCTTTTAGGTGTGTTGTCAAGCTGCTAATGTGTGCTCTCTCTAGTTTCTTTTTGGAGGCACTCAGAACTATGAGTTGTCCTTTTAGGAATGTTTCCATTGTGTCCCATAAGTTTGGGAATGTTGTGGCTTCATTTTCATTAAACTCCAAAAAGTCCTTAATTTCTTTCTTTATTCCTTCCTTGACCAAGGTATCATTGAGAAGAGTGCTGTTCAGTGTCCACGTGAGTGTTGGCTTTCTATTATTTATTTTGTTATTGAAGATCAGCCTTAGTCCATGGTGGTCTGATAGGATGCATGGGACAATTTCAATATTTTTGTATATGTTGAGGCTTGTTTTGTGACCAATTATGTGGTCAATTTTAGAGAAGGTACCATGAGGTGCTGAGAAGAAGGTATATCCTTTTGTTTTAGGATAAAATGTTCTGTAGATATCTGTCAGGTCCATTTGTTTCATCACTTCTGTTAGTTTCACTGTGTCCCTGTTTAGTTTCTGTTTCCATGATCTGTCCATTGGTGAAAGTGGTGTGTTGAAGTCTCCCACTATTATTGTGTGAGGTGCAATGTGTGCTCTGAGCTTTACTAAAGTTTCTTTAATGAATGTGGCTGCCCTTGTATTTGGAGCATAGATATTCAGAATTGAGCGTTCCTCTTGGAGGATTTTACCTTTGATGAGTATGAAGTGCTCCTCCTTGTCTTTTTTGATTATTTTGGGTTGGAAGTCGATTTTGTTAGATATTAGAATGGCTACTCCAGCTTGTTTCTTCATACCATTTGCTTGGAAAATTGTTTTCCAGCCTTTCATTCTGAGGTAGTGTCTATCTTTTTCTCTGAGATGAGTTTCCTATAAGCAGCAAAATGTTGGGTCCTGTTTGTGTAGCCAGTTTTTTAGTCTATGTCTTTTTATTGGGGAGTTGAGTCCATTGATATTAAGAGATATTAAGGAAAAGTAATTGTTGCTTCCTGTTATTTTTGTTGTTAAAGTTGGCATTCTGTTCTTGTGGCTGTCTTCTTTTAGTTTTGTTGAGGGATTATCTTCTTGTTTTTTCTAGGGCATGGTTCCCGTCCTTGTATTGGTTTTTTTCTGTTATTATCCTTTGAAGGGCTGGATTCGTGGAGAGATAATGGGTGAATTTACTTTTGTCGTGGAATACTTTGGTTTCTCCATCTATGGTAATTGAGAGTTTAGCTGGGTATAGTAGCCTGGGCTGGAATTTGTGTTCTCTTAGTGTCTGTATAACATCTGTCCAGGCTCTTCTGGCTTTCATAGTCTCTGGTGAAAAATCTGGTGTAATTCTGATAGGCTTGCCTTTATATGTTACTTGACCTTTTTCCCTTACTGCTTTTAGTATTCTATCTTTATTTAGTGCATTTGATGTTCTGATTATTATGTGTCGGTAGGAATTTCTTTTCTGGTCCAGTCTATTTGGAGTTCTGTAGGCTTCTTGTATGTTCATGGGCATCTCTTTCTTTAGATTTGGGAAGTTTTCTTCAATAATTTTGTTGAAGATATTTGCTGGTCCATTGAGTTGAAAATCTTCATTCTCATCCACTCCTATTATCCGTAGGTTTGGTCTTCTCATTGTGTCCTGGATTTCCTGGATGTTTTGAGTTAGGATCTTTTTGCATTTTCCATTTTCTTTGATTGTTGTGCCGATGCTCTCTATGGAATCTTCTGCACCTGAGATTCTCTCTTCCATCTCTTGTATTCTGTTGCTGATGCTGGCATCTATGTTTCCAGATTTCTTTCCTAGGGTTTCTATCTCCAGCGTTGCCTCACTTTGGGTTTTCTTTATTATGTCTACTTCCCTTTTTAGGTCTAGTATGGTTTTTTTCATTTCCATCACCTGTTTGGATGTGTTTTCCTGTTTTTCTATAAGGACTTCTACCTGTTTGGTTGTGTTTTCCTGTTTTTCTTTAAAGACTTGTAACTCTTTAGCAGTGTTCTCCTGTATTTCTTTAAGTCAGTTATTAAATTCCTTCTTTTTGTCCTTTACCATCATCATGAGATATGCTTTTAAATCTAGGTCTACCTTTTCAGGTGTGTAATTGTTGCTTCCTATTATTTTTGTTTTTAGAGTTGGCATTCTGTTTTTGTGGCTGTCTTCTTTTTGGTTTGTTGAGGGATTACTTTCTTGCTTTTTCTAGGGCGTGATTTTCATCCTTGTATCTGTTATTATCCTTTGAAGGGCTGGATTCGTGGAAAGATAATACGTGAATTTGGTTTTGTCGTGGAATACTTTGGTTTCTCCATCTATGGTAATTGAGAGTTTGGCCAGGTATAGTAGCCTGGGCTGGAATTTGTGTTCTCTTAGTGTCTGTATAACATCTGTCTAGGCTCTTCTGGCTTTCATAGTCTTTGGTGAAAAGTCTGGTGTAATTCTGATAGGCCTGCCTTTATATTTTACTTGACCATTTTCCCTTACTGCTTTTAATATTCTATCTTTATTTAGTGCATTTGTTGTTCTGATTATTATGTGTCGGGAGGAATTTCTTTTCTGGTCCAGTCTATTTGGATTTCTGTAGGCTTCTTGTATGTTCATGGGCATGTCATTCTTTAGGTTTGGGAAGTTTTCTTCTATAATTTTGTTGAAGATATTTGCTAGTCCTTTAAGTTGAAAATCTTCATTCTCATCTACTCTTATTATCTGTAGGTTTGGTCTTCCCATTGTGTCCTGGATTTCCTGGATGTTTTGAGTTAGGATCTTTTTGCATTTTCCATTTTCTTTGATTGTTGTGCCGATGCTCTCTATGGAATCTTCTGCACCTGAGATTCTCTCTTCCATCTCTTGTATTCTGTTGCTGATGCTGGCATCTATGTTTCCAGATTTCTTTCCTAGGGTTTCTATCTCCAGCGTTGCCTCACTTTGAGTTTTCTTTATTATGTCTACTTCCCTTTTAAAGTCTTGAATGGTTTTACTCAATTCCATCACCTGTTTGCTTGTGTTTTCCTGCAATTCTTTAAGGGATTTTTGTGCTTCCTCTTTAAGGTCTTCTACCTGTTTAGCAGTGTTCTCCTGTATTTCTTTTAGTGAGTTATTAAAGTCCTTCTTGATGTCCTCTACTATCATCATGAGATATGCTTTTAAATCAGGGACTATCTTTTCGGGTGTGTTGGGGTGCCCAGGACTGGGTGGGGTGGGAGTGCTGTGTTCTGATGATGGTGAGTTGTCTTGGTTTCTGTTAGTAAGATTCTTAAGTTTGCCTTTCGCCATCTGGTAATCTCTGGAGTTAGTTGTTGTAATTGTCTCTGGTTAGATCTTGTTCCTCAATTGTTTATGTTAGCCTATATCAGCAGACCTGGGAGACTATCTCTCTCCTGAGTTTCAGTGTTCAGAGTACTCTCTGCAGGCAAGCTCTTCTCTTGCAGGGAAGGTGCCCAGATATCTGGTGTTCGCACTTGCCTTCTGGCAGAAGTTGTGATCCACTCACAGAGTTCTTAAGATCCTGTAGAGGGTCCTGTGAGTATCTTGTGTGTGTCTGAAGACTCTGTGCCCAAGCTACCACAGTGCTTGCAGGGACTTGAAGGGACTTGTGCCCCTGATCTCAGGCAGGGTTTTCTGCTTCCCTAATTAATGCAGTCTCAGGTCCCATGTGATTGGATTGGAGCAGCAGCTGTGTTCCACTCACCAGAGGTCTTAAGATCCCGTGGAGGGTCTTGTGGGTAGCTTGCAGGTGTCAGCAGACTCTGTGCCCAAGCTACCACGGTGCTGGCCTACTTTACATTTCTACCTACATAATTTTATGTTTTTGTTATTGTTGTCTAATTTTAGGTCAGTAATGTCTCTCATCATGACATCTTTATTCATATATTCATGCTTTATGCCAATTTGCTCCCATTACCTACTTCTTTTCTCCATAACTCAACACCCAACTTTCAACTAGTTCTATTTCTTTCCCAAGTTAACCCCAACTTTTACTATATTATTATGTGTTCTAATGCCCTCTTGTATTTCACTTTGCTAAAGATTTCTTCTTCCCATATCATTATCCTCTTATTAATTTTATGATCTAGTCCAAAAGATATATAAACATGCACACATGCATGCATGAGCAACATCCCCCATACACACACAGAGGGAGAGAGAGATGAGAAAGAGTGTTTGAGTCTGGCTTATTTCATATAATATAATGATTTCCAGTTGCATACATTTTCCTGCCAATGTCATCATTTCAACTTTTTAAATAGCTGTATAAAATTCCATAATATATATATGAACCATGATTTTTCTTTAAAAAATATATTTTTTTAAATCAAACACAATTACATCATTTCTACTTCCTTCTTCCAGCCCCTCCTATACTCCCTGGAAAATTTGTAGCCTCCTCTTCATTGACTGTTATTATTACATATATATGCATAAATATATAAATACAATCTGCTTAACAATATGGTACAAATCCTTCCATTGTTTTTTAGCTATATAACTATGAATTAATTAATAAAATCTCAATTTATTCTGTTACTATCTTTCCTTCTGCAACTAGTAAGTACTTTTGCATCTTAATCAATAGACTTCCATTATATGAGCATTGCAAGACAATACTGAAAGTTGGGATAGTCAAGTTTTCATAATGTATTCATGATAGGATCAATACTTTTAGACACATGTAATTATTTTCTGGTTATATATTCCTAGAAGAAGGTGAGGTGTAAAGTCAAAAACACTTAAGTCACAGCTTCAAAAACCATAGCAACAGCGTATGTCCACACCACAGGTTCCTATGGGACAGATTTCTCTTATCTTAGACAACAGTAGAAATTCCATTATTTCCTTATTTATCTATGTTTCTAGGTAGGACAGAAGTAGTTTTTTAAGTACTTAACAAACAATATCTTGATGTTGTTTCCACATCATTGTTCTTTTTACTGAGACAAACTCCTTGCCTCAGCTTGTTTTGATTTTTTTTACCAGGAAGATCTACTGCATCAAAAGTTATAAAAATCCCTCTGGCTACTTTATTTTACCCTACTTACTTGAAAGATACTCATTTTAATTCTTCTTGATTGTGGTCAAGTTTCACCACACATATTCAAGCATATTTGTCTAACATGAAGGGTTAATAATTGTCTGTCTGACTCTGACAAGCCAGGAACTTTAGCTTATTGTTTACATCCTGCTGACTTCCCCATCTCCAATCAGCTGATGGTTTGTTCCTACAGCTATTCAGTCTATCATCTATAAGCCCAGAAATAACTCTCCTGTTGAGCCAGGAAATGTTCGTGAACCCCAAAAAGACCACCAAGGACCTAATTATGATGAAATCCACATTAGGGTCTCTTCATTCAAGCTAGAGCTTGGGCACCCACCAACCCTGACACAGCAGAAAGGTAGAACCCCGAGCCTAGTTTTAGGCAAGCATTTATAGAGGCAAGAAGGAAGTATCTAGCCTGCTACACATCTGACTGGGGGTGGCATTATGACCTTTAACATAATTGTCTGGTGCTGGGGCCAGAACATAAACTTAATTTCTGTTTTTTTGTTTTGTTTTGTTTTGTGTCCTGATTGGTGGTATTTAGGAAGTGAAGTGTCACGGGCAGTCTTCTAACCTGGAGGTGCAGATTTGTTGAGGAATAACTTGGAAACTGGTGCTAGACACGGGTCTTGTTGGGGAGTAACCTGGAAACTGATGCTAGGTACTGGCCTCTTAGTTAACTTGAGTTCAAACTTGGGTCAGGTTCCATTAAGATGGAGTCTGGACCCAAAAGATTTGGTCTCTCGTTACCATTCCAGAATGGAAGCTGAGCTAAAGAGTGGGCAAGGGAGAGAATGGCCTATGTAAAGCATCTCCATTTTAAGCATTCTAGGCAAGATAATAAAGATTTTATTATCTCATCTTATCAATCCAAAGATGAGAGGATGTCGGTTGTCCATATGGGAGGGAACCAAGAAAAACAGTCAAGAGCTTAGATACAGATACACTCATCATCCATATATTCCTTTCAATGCATCAGCTTCATTATGAAAATTTTCTGGCTCACAGGCGTGTAGTGAAGAAATATTGCTTTGAGCTTCATGAAATGGCTAGAATGATTCTGGAATCTCTTTATCCAGATTTTAAGTGTTAAGAGAATACCAAATTAAACTATTTTAGGTTATGGGTCAACCCCTAATCAAACAGAGTGGAGCTAAGAATAATATGACAGGAAATAAACTGCCCATCTCTCAGGAGTAGGTAATTTTCTATAGAAAACCCCTCAACTCAATGGACACTTCTTATACAATAGAATATACAGAATCAGAAGCATTAAGACACTAGTGTAAACAGTGAAGATGTAAAGGAAAGGCAACTGTAAAATGATACCTACTGAGTGGCTCTTTCTAAATACAGCTGCTAGACTCTACCCTGACCTAGTAAACATAAGTCTTTGGGGCAAAGAGGATGATGGGTAATCCCAGGTGGATACCTTGAGGCCTAAAGAAAGGAAATAATTTGTCTTGATATAATTGTCTATAATTGTCAGCAATTATAGATGCAATCAGGATTAAAATTTATTCAGTAGTGGCCTGTCTGTGTCAACTATGCCAAACATATGCATGCCAGAACTGGGACTAGAACAGGTAGAGACTTGGGAACTTTCTGGGTTTTGTTTGTTTTTGTTTAATATTGCAGAGCAGCGAAGCCAGGGGCTTGCACGGATGGAAGGCATGCACTCACTCCCTGAGCTACTACCCAGCCCTGGAAAAGAATCTGGAAAAATACAAATGTTCCAGGGATGCAAAATTTCCCAAGGAAAGATATGATTTTCCTATTTCCTATTTTACTGGGAAAGTGAGCTTTTGTACCTTTCCTGAGTCTATACAGTCTAGTGGTGTCAAACCATTTAGTACTGGCCCAGGGAACAGAACGGGGAGCAGTGACTCCTTTTCCAGGAACAAGGTTGGGCTGGGGATATTCTGAAGTTCTTGTCTGCTTTTCACTATCTCTCTACTTTTTAAGGTTTAAGTTTTTAAAGTTTGGACCTCAGGCACGTAGAATTGGATTAATCATATTGTATATCTCTTGCTTTACTCTCATCATTGATCCAATTATGATCTTATTTTTCTTTTTAATCTTGCTTATTTTTTTTGTTTTTGTTTTTGTTTTTTTAAAGCAGTATGCTTTTAAACTCAGCCACCAACAAAGACACCGGGAATTTTGGAATACTTATTTCATCCATGTATCATCCCCAAATCCTTTACCAGCCTGATATTCTTCTCTACTCCTTAGATGCCTCTATTAATCTGTATTGATTTGTAATAAGCTTTCCTTAAATTTAGGCATTTTAACTTCACAAATGATATCATACTGATTATAGTCTCCACATTTGCTATTTTTACTTAAAATTAAATTGCCAAAGGGAAAGGGGATAACTTCAGAGAGAGAAAGGCTGCCAGACACCATTTTAATCAAGAGCTCAAAGTGAATGTCATGAGCTCTGGGGCAAATCATGTGCGGGATATGATAGAGTAAAAAGAATATAGCCCTGCTTCTAGAAAATTCTTGCTAACAATAAATAACCAGAATCTAAACATAATAAAGAATAAGGCAAGAATTATATTGGCTAACATTCTATGGTAACCTTCAAAAGCCTAAAAGTCACAAAAAGTCAAATAAATATTGAATAATTATTCTGAGAAGGGAGGTAATGAGTCATAACAAGTTAGTGCCCTGTGCGATTCTGAAATAGATCCTTTTGCCCTGGATGGTATTTCGAAAAAATCGACAAAACTTTAACAGGATTTGAGCATTTCATGTTGATTAGATATCAGTGTTATTTTCTGATTCTTTGATTGTCATGTTATATACCAGAGAATGCCTTTGCTCATGGAAAATATACACTAAAAAGCTCATTGATGATGGGGCAGCAGATTGTAAATTATTTTCAAATGATAATATAAAATTATGTAAATTATATTTTCAAGTTGTCTACCAGTTTGTGAAGTAAAAGAGCATATTGTCACGTTTTATATAGATTTTTGTCGGGCATCTGGTTCATATGTTTTTGACTATAAAATAATATTTCATTAAAGTTTATCGACTAATTGTCATCAAGGGACAGACAAGATTTTCCTAGTTTTGCCAATGTGACCAGTATGTTGTATCTTTATTGGTAAGTTTCTCTTAGTTATTTACTTGGTAAAAACTCCATGTCATAGGCCATGTTGGTTATCTCTGCTGTAATAAGTTACCACACATATGGGAATTTAGCAGAATACATATTCTTATAACTATAAAGTTCTAAAATGAGATGGAAGGGACTAACATCAATATACTACCCAGTGGTCTTTCTCAAGGCTCTAGAATAACACTTATTTCTTCAATTGTTTCAAATGTCTAGGGCTCATATATCCTCTAGAATAACACTTATTTGTTCAATTGTTTCAAATGTCTAGGGCTCATATATCCTCTGGCCTGTGGTCCTTTCTGGTCATCACTTGGTCTTGCATCATCAGTTGTATCACCATCTTCTCTGATGTCAATCCTCTTGTGTGTCCCAATTATATGCTAACAATCCAGGAAAAATCCCTTAGTAGACAAATCCCCTTTGCCCTAAAAATTAGCCTTCACAGACTCTGTGGCCTGGAACAAGGGCACATTTTGTGGTTTTGACTCAGCCTGTTGTACAAGTTGTGAAAACGTTCAACTTTTAATCTTTTTGAAAAATTAAGAGTAGTTAAAATCTCCACTATTCACAATTCCACAAGTACTATTATGCTTAATCATAAGAAATAGAAAGTAGTCAGTTATATTTGAGCTACAATGACACTCTTACCATTTTTTTGAGACAATTTGTCACAAAAATCATGATCGCTTCAAATTTGCTATGCTGCCAAGCAAATATGACCAATGTGATCTTATATTCCTGACCCTCCAGTGTCCACCTCCCAAATGCTGTGACTATATGCATTCACCAAGATTCCTGGCCAACATTTTCATATTGTCTAAATTAATATGATTGCTCCATTGTGTATAGGAAGAACCATGCTTGAGAGTGTGGGTTACCATTAGCTCATGCAATTCACAGCCATCAGAGCTAATTTTAAAGCAAGGCCTTTGACTCCTTGAAGCTTTCTTCTTCAAGATTCTATGGAAAAGCTGTGGGCTTATCAGTCATCACTAAGTTATCTTTCTGGTAAACTACAGTTACTTCCTAATTAACAAAGATATGCAAACCACACCCAGACAATCAAGCTTAGACTTCAGGGGCAATGACAAATGGAGCTCAACATCATTCTGGACCTGAAAAAGAAATGCCTCCTGCTGGGATGGGAAGGCAGATTAGCACACAGATCAGAACACACAGTTATAACAAGTAATTTATAAAAGACCTTGCACGTCGAGGTGGCATGACAGAAACCATAACATGAAAAAGGCAAAACATACTTTGAATAATGACCACTTTCACCACTCCTCCAAAAAGTATGAAGAAATTATGACAAGAAGAGAGGATATTGCCTAATACTAATGGCAAGGAAATTCACTTACTTCAAGTCTTGAACACATCCCAGAATTAACCAGAACCCATACTGTTCCCAATCTTTGCAGCTCTCTCTCTCTCTCTCTCTCTCTCTCTCTCTCTCTCTCTCTCTCTCTCTCTGTCTATTTTCTTATGTTCACGTGAAAGGAATTAATCACTTGGCTCATCAGAAGTCACACAGTTATGATATGCTAGGAGTGCTTCTGTAAAACATAGAAGGAATCTAAAACTAACCACCCCACACTTTTTAAAAGGCAATGGGGTTATCTTCCTCCTGCATCCCTCACATTTTCAGGAGTTCTGGTACAAATGTCACTTACCTTTCTGATACACATAATCTTTAGAGTAAAGAAAATGTTCAAAGTTGAGAAGAGTTTACCACAGTTTTCCCACAAACCACAAGTTATATGAGAAAGCAAAATTCCAAGTGCAGCATAAAACTCACCATTTATAACAGTAACAAAAGAAGAGATGTCTAGAAATACATTTGAAGAAATACATGCTACTTGTATGATGAAAGTTTAAAGTCCTTTTGAGGAATTCAAAAAGGCTTGAACAAATGAAAAGAAAATCATTGTTCAAAAGAAAAACATAGCCCCCAAAAGACATCACTTCACGGTAGGAGAAGGTTAAGAAGAGCCCATAAATATACCAAGTAGATCTTTTTAAGCTTTTTGATTTAGGGATATATATGCTAGTACTAAGGTTTACTTGAAAAATAAAAAGATATACATCAATAAAAATTCCTGAAACTGAGGAAAAGGGAGCAAGAAATTCTACATAGAAAACTGCTAGTTACTTGCCTTGGTTTTGGGGAAAATGCCTTACCAAAGTATAGTAAGGAAATAGGGTTCATTGTGCTTCAGAACTCTAGGGTACAGTGCATCATGGCACGGATGTCATGCCAGCAGGAGATTACGTGGCTGACCACATCATATCCTCAAACTGGAAGATAGAATGATAAATGTCCTGCCCAGCCTCTCTTTTGTATTTAGCCCAGTACCATAGCCTCTGGAATGGTACCATTCACATAAAATGGCTTGTCTCAGCTTTATCAACCCAACCTAGAAATCACACACAGATACACCCTGAGGCTTGTTACCATGGTGTTCCTAAGTGCTGTCAAGTTGACAACTAAGATAAACCATCACAAGAGCCTTGTAACTAAATGATGTCTTTTGACTACAGCTAGGAAATGGTTTGTGAAAAGAAAAAAGTTTTGAAATAAACCTAAGAATGGAAAGTTAATAAGAAATTAAAGTGGTGGTAGCTCACCTCATAGGGAATATTCAATAATTTTTGTTAATAACTTTACTAATAATCTGAGAGAAATAGATATACAAACCATCCCTTACCACAGCAAAAAGCAATCATCTATCTAAATGTAAAAATTAAAATGCAGGTATTAAAAATAGTGATGGGATGATTCTATAATTTCACAGCAGGAAACTATGTTTAACTATAATTTTAAAAATCCAAAAATTGGAATAGTAATTTTTATTATTAAAAAGTTAAGACAGCAGAAATATCAAATAAGAATCAAAGAGACGCTTAAACGCTTTTTATAGCACGTGCAAAATGCTAAATTTTATCCTCAGCACCATAATAATAAATAAACAAACAAATAAAAATAAAGCAAAGGAGCTCTTGTCTCTAGCTGCATATGTATCAAAAGATGGCCTAGTCGGCCATCAGTGGAAAGAGAGGCCCATTGGTTGTGCAAACTTTCTATGCCTCAGTACAGGGGAATGCCAGGGCCAAGAAGTGGGAGTGGGTGGGTAGGGGAGTGGGGTGGGAGGGTATGGGGGACTTTTGGGATAACACTGGAAATGTAAATGAAGAAAATACCTAATTAAACAAAAAAACAATAACCAGGAAAAAATTTTCAGGTAATAAAACAAAACACTATTTTTTTCTATCACATAAATAAGTCTTATGAATAATTTTTAAAACTTTAAAAGCTAATGATCCAACAGGAAAGGTATGAACTTCATAAGGAGGTCACATAAAACACTACATAAAGGTCTTAGATTTGTGAGGGAATATTCATCCTTTTTCTTTCATAACAAGAAAAAATGCAGTTTATGGCTACAAGGAAAAATATTTTTTAATCTGTCATTTCAGCATAGCTCTAAACATATAAAACACTGTCACACACTCTGTATGAAGGCAGGCACTCACAGATGTGTTCCACTGCTTGGGTTTTATCCTATGTATATCATAATGCAGATGCATGAAAGGGCCGCAGACAAAGCACTAGAAAGGGAGTACAGGGGTCTGAAGTAGAGGAATTGCCAGGTTCTGGCCTCCCTCCCTCCTTCTCCCCACAGTTACCTGGACAAGGGTGAGATCCAGAGTACAGACAGTTTCCATGGGATTTGGTAGAACAGACTCCAAGCAACACAGATGGTAGGGACAGCCATAGAAGTATGGTAAGGGAGTCTGAGGCTGAACAATTCTCACTGGCCCCTCCCCACACCCCTGTCATTGTCAGGACAGGGAGTTTTGGCAGACTTGTTGTAATATCCTGAGGGATCTGAAGAGGTAAACACAGGTGAGCTGGCCCTGAACATTCCCTCCCTCAGTCACTTAAAATCTTGACTAGAACAACTGGTCCCCAAAGCACCAGAGGCAGAGTTGTAATTTGCAACCCGGAGATTCAGATGGGATAGTTCTGGAAGAAAGTGGGTTTAGCCACAAAGAAATTCCTTCTGACTGGAGGAAATGCTGACTTAATTTGTTTGAATTACTGAGACTAGCAACACCTCAAAAGCCTGTGGAGAGTGATTCTTTTTATATACACACAAACACAGACAGTGCACATGAGTAAATGTGGACACACACACAGAGTGCACACGTGGATATGGGAGGACAACTTGCCAAAGTCAGTTCTCCCTGTCCACCGGAAGGGTCCTGGGGGTCACACTCTGCCTGCCTGGCCTGGTGTCAAGTGTGTTCATCCACACACTCGTCTCTCTGGCTCTGGAGACAGATATGAAAACGACAGATATGATACAAGGCAAGTAAGGAGCACTTGCTGAGGACACAGTATCTTCTATTTTACATTACTGCTCATTTTAATTTTCAGGTTCTTGTTGGACTTTAGAATTTATATTTTTGTTCTTCAATTGTTCATCTGTGCTGAAATTTATATCTTGCTGGAAATGCTTTTATGTTTGTCCTTTTCTTTCTTTAAATCAAATGTACAACATTTCCTCTAACCTACATGTCTTTCTTTTCATTCTTGCTTTATTAACTCTTCCTCTTTTTTTCATTCCCTTCTCACTTTGCTACTTAGGTACCGACACACTTAACTCTAAAGTAATTACAAACTTATTTTCCCCAACTAGGGCCCTAGTGTTGCTCTCCCACGAACTAAGTATAAAGGTACCTTCTCGCTGATTAATACTATCAACAGTCAACACTGGAACTGGTGTAAAGCCATTATACTTGCTACTGCATTTGGATTACTCTAAGGCATAAATTCAAGTGAAGATAATTCATTATAAGTACTTAGATAAAGTAAAAACAAAAATATAGTGGAATAGGGGGGAGTAAAAACTAGAGAATACATATATTCCAAAAGATGTTCAAAGCACAGTAAAGGAACATAAAACACACCAGAGAGCAATCCACTATGACCTACATAAGCTTACAATGTGTAAGGACCAGAGAAAAGATAAATCAATGAGATAGCAGAATTGCCACAAAAGGAATTATTTCAGAGTCCTTCTCCTGGAGGGGATGAATAACTGCACAGAGGAGTTTAAAAACATCATGGAAAATTGAAATAGAAATGAAAGATCAATCAGATAAACCAAATAAATAACTCAATGAAGAATGTCACCCACAGACAAGCAGAACAGACCTCAGAAATGCAAGAGAACGTTGAGGTATAATATGTAAAGAAATGTATAAGGCAAAAGCTCACAAACATGAGCAAAACTCCCAAGAATATATTCAAGAGACCTAATCCTTAGAAACTTCAGCCAATGAAATTTTAACCAAAAATCTCCAAAATCTAGAGAAAAACAGGGACATTGAAATTCATGGTATTTAGAACTCCAAACAGACATGACTAGGTCACAAATGTCTTCATGACTAATTATGGTTTTGATGTCAAAACTATAGAGGAAAAGCACTGCTTTCAGGCAGAGTAGCCTGATGCCTCTGTGGTGGCTGGTGAAGCTCAGAGTTAGGAGAAGAAAACAATAGGTCTCATCTCAAAAGGCAAATAAAAGCTTCAGAATTATACAAATGAAGTGAAAGGGTACTGAAAAAGACACCTTGCTTTTCTCACCAGAAAGTCAGATCAACACAGCTCCTGCCATGTAGGCTACCTATTAGAGGAAGGGCCTCAAAACACACTTCCAACAAGCAGATCAGACAAAAGTAAAATTCTACCTTCAGGACAAGCTCATGATCCTCATAAGCCAGTATTGGTGAGGTACTGACTCTTCATGTATGTGGGTCATCAGCCAAGAGAAATCTCAATTTGATCTTCCCTATGACTTGAACCACAGCAGTTTAGTGCTAGTTTGAGAGATAGTCTCAGGGTGAAAACTGAGGGGTCTGAGGTGAGGGAACATCTCAGGTGGGAGAGTCTCAACTGGTAGCCATAGTCCACAGATGTGAAACACCTGTGGAGGCAGGTGTGGGAATCAAGATGGCTGGGCACAAAATGGGGTGAAAGATGTAGGTGGCAGGAACCTGGCTTAGGATACCCAGAGCATAAAAAGAGATCATTCCATCCTCATCTTCTGTGGTTGGGAATAAATCTTATCAACTCAGAATTATTCCAATAGGTCTGAGCCTGAGGCCAGCAGATTGATCAAATTCTGGGTTCACCATGTGGTTGTTTACAACTGGTGGGTCTTGGAACTCTGAAGTTCTAAGGCCTACATGATACATGCAGCAGCAGCACCCTCCTCCGCCCCCAACAAAGCTGTTGGTACTCAGGAGGTCTTGGAAGTAATAAGGCAGGTTTTCTACCTGTACCAGTTCAGTACTATAGTGCTTCCAGCCAGTTCAACTGTGCTCTTGGGAAACAGCATCCAGCTAAAACATTAGCTGCCCCAGCAGGGTAAAATTGGGGAATTCTCAGGGAAGCAGGTGAGAGGATCTGACATCCCACAAAATACAAAGATAAGTGTGGCCTGTAGAGGTCCCTGATAGGAAAAGAAGGAAAACAGCTGCTGACAGGAAAGCACTAATGGACATCAGACTCCAGTAAAGAATCAGAAACTGTGTAAAGCAAAAGAAAGAGGTGCCTAGAGCTCAAATTATCCTTGACTCCTAGCTGTCTCCAAGATTTGAGGACATGGAGAGAAGAGCAATTAGAACACATCCTTTTCTTTCTAATCTCTCTCTTCTTCCCTCCCTCCCTTCCCTCCTCTCTCCCTTCCCCCTCACTCCTTTCTTCCCTCTCTCTCCCCACAATTCTGTTCCCATCACTTCTTTCCATGTGCATGTGCATATTAGAATATGTATAACATAGATGTGCACAACATATGTATATATGCATGTCGAAACCAAAGATAGATACTGCATATCCTCATTTGCTTTCCACATTATTTTGGAGACAGATAGCTGACATCAATCCTCAGGGATCCTTCTGCTGCCCCACCCCCACCCCCAACACACACACACATTCACACTGTATTACAGGCCTGTGCTGCCTTTCACAGCCTTTTTTTTTTTTTTTTTTTAAGATCTCTGGTATTGAACTCAAGGTCCTTACATTTACAGAGAACCCACTGGTTCATCTACCTAGCCATCTTTTTGTTTCTCATATCTTTAGCAGGTTTATACTGTATTTACCATTCTTTTAGATTTTTATTCCCCTTTCTACATGTATCCAGTTGGGCTCATGCTTTGTTTTTTCCATTTAGAGACAATGTATTTTTCATTTCCTTTTTTTCCCCTCAATTTTGCACACGATCCTGCACCGCATAATTTAGTAATAACTTGCCTTTATGTTTTTTATATTTTTAAAATAAATTCTCTTATAGTTTTGCTGTCATTCATTCCTTTGACATACCCAATTATGTCTCTATGTGTTGTCACTATTGGGGAATGTTTGATTTTCAGATTTCAATATTTGTATTTTCTAATTGCTTGGTCATATCTCTCCCCCTCTGTAGCACTGCGTTTTCCTCCTCTTTCCTTCTGTTCTGCTGAATCCACCTCCTCTTTAGCTCCCTTTTCTGTCCCCTTCTCTTATTTCATTTACCTACTATTTCCACACTCACTTTAAATAATTTTTAAACTTCATATGACATTCTAAAATAGTTTTCACACTTTCAGTACTACCCTCTAAATATATACCTGTGGGATGTCATTGACTTTAAATGTATTTCTATATATTCTTTGGTTGATGTAGTTGATGTGATAGAAAGTTGCTTCCTCCTTTCTTAGTGCTACTGGCAGATAAGCCTTCAAGAGTAGGCTGCTCAAGAGGAAGCTCCCACCTCCTGCATATACACACTCTCACACTCACACATATGCATACTAACACACACACTTACAGAGATACACCTTCACATATACTCATAGACACACACTCACACATACATGTAAACATGAACATATACAAACACACACACACATACACATATCCACATACACACAGAGACATACGTACATCACTCAAATACACACACTCACAGATTAAAGATTTAAAATAATCAAGGAGATTGATGTTGTGATAAAAAATATTCCCAACATTGTAAATCCCTGGACCAGACTTGGTGGGGTGAGGGGGAAAAAGGAAAGAAAAGGAAAGAAAGAAAACACTAAGGCTCTTCCAAATGTAGAAAGGAAAGTAATGCTACAAAATTCATTCTACCGTATCAGCACTAACTAGGACACAACAAAAAAATGAAAAAAAAATGTACCAATTTACCTGTTGAAGTTTACACAAAATTATCAATAAAATGCTTGCTTATTGCAATCAAGAACAAATGTAAGCAACCATACACCACAATCAATTGATTTGACTTTACAGATTCAGCATTAAATCTACATATGTAAATTAATAAGTGGCTCAACACATAAATACACTTACGGGCAAAAATTATACAAACATCAGTTGATTTTTTTTAAAGGGCCTTAAACAAAGTTTAACATCCCTTTATGGTAAAAATCTCCTGAAGAAATTATGATCAAAAGGAGCATGGATTAATATAAGGGCTGTCTACTAAATGAGGACAAAGTGAGATCATTTTATCCCAAATGAGGCAAAGGTGCTCAGCCTCCCCTCTCTTATCCAACATTGGTCAAGGTTGATTTAGAGAAATAAGAAAAATATAAAAGGGATACAGATAGTAAATGAAGGAGTCAAATCATCCTACTTGTAGGTGAGATTCCTCTATAGTACTTTTGTTGTTGTTCTTATTGCATCCTTGTCTAGTTTGGTATTTAAGTAGTGCAGGCTTCATAGGATAAATTTGGTAGGACCTCTTGGCTTTACAGCTTATGGGAAAGTTTGATGAGAAGGAAAAGCAGGGAGATAGAATAAGAATGGAGAAAGTAATAAAAAGAGAATGAGGAAGGGGAACAGATCACAGTTCTGTGCTGCTGAGTGGAGTACTTCTGTTATTTGTGAAAAATTAGCACCAAGAAATTCTGGCCCTAAGTAAACTCAGAAGGACAAAGAAAAGATTTCATGGCTGAGATGAAGTCATCTTTCCATACTCTGGGACTATCTTTATCTGTGCTTCCTGGATAAGAAAATTGACCTTTATAGAGTAAAAAGTATAATGAAAGTAATATTTTAACAAGCAAGTAGCTACACTAATATCAATATTTCAGAGTAACTAGAAAATGGATGTAAGTAACCTCCTGTCATAGGATCTATGATGAGGAAATTTGAAATTGGAGAAAAGTATTTCCAGTTACCAGGCTTCAAACTCGGGTGGACAAACGCTCCCTACGAGGGACTTTGTTAGCAAAAACGCATATGGTAATGAGCGGGGCTTCAGAACTATATTTTCCCAAAGGGCTTAATCATTTCAGGAGAGCTGTGATTCTATCTCTTCTGGGGCACTGGTAGTTATGTATATGTTTTCTCTCCCTACCGGTGTTAGCACCCCTTGTGGAGAGAAAAGAAAACTAAGTATAACATTGCAAACCTGTTTCTTTAGACTCTGAAACCTAACAAATTATTCAGCTTGGCTGCTGTCTTCGTGAACAGTTTTTACAATATATTATCAAAGTACCCTCAGCCTTGAAGAAATATAATGGGTGTGGTAGAAAGCTATGGGAGCAAGGCCACTGTATGGGTTACTTTCTTGTTACTGAGACAAAACACTTGATAGAAACAACTTACAGAAGAAAACGTGTTTTGGCTCATAGTTTGGGGGAAGAGCCCGTCATGATGGGGAAGTCATAGCAGCCGGAAGTTGATAGCTGGAAACATTGATCCCTCAGAGAGGAAGCAGAGTGATGAATGCAGCATGCGTGTGCACTCGTACCTCCTCCTTTTCATTCAGCCCAAGCCCCCTGCCCAGGAAATGTTTCCACCCACAGTTAGGGTGAGTCTTCTCACTCTAATTAACCTAATTAGAAATTACCTCACAAACGTGCCCAGAGCCTTGTCAACTTGTCTTCTCAGGTTGACAATCAGTATTAACCATCAGAGAGATTCAGTGTGTCAGAATTCAGAGGCAATAGCCAAGCAGAGAGGCAGAAAGAGTGTACAGCACTAAAGGAAAGAGAAAGAAGGGAGAGGAAGGGAGGGAAGGGAGGAGGAAGGGGAGAGAGGGGGGGGGAGAGAGGAGAGAGAGAGAGAGAGAGAGAGAGAGAGAGAGAGAGAGAGAGAGAGAGAGAGAGAGAGATTAAAGTTGATGGTGTCATTCTGCACCATTGCGTTTTGTTACCAAGAGCAAGCACACCCTTTCCTATCACTTTCATTTCATCACCGAGTATTGTACTCACTTTGTCTTAAGTAAATCCATGTTGTTCCACTCTCTTCAAAGCGAGAAGCATGAATTTCAAAGTCAAACAAAAATGAGCGTTGTTGTTGTTGTTGCT
The DNA here is from genome assembly GCF_000001635.26 of Mus musculus. Taxonomy (NCBI): domain Eukaryota; kingdom Metazoa; phylum Chordata; class Mammalia; order Rodentia; family Muridae; genus Mus; species Mus musculus. The sequence goes on from NC_000068.7 coordinate 109,483,478, forward strand.
TTCTCGTTGGTGCTGAACATTGAACCCAAGGTCTCATATCTACTGGGCTTGCTCTCCACTGAGCTAATTCCCCAGCCCCAGACACAGGTTTCAGTTATGACTCTGCCACTTTACCAACTTACCATCACATGTAAATTGAATATTTCTATAAGCCTCAGAGTTCTCATCTGTGGAACAGAGATGCCAATTTTGTGGGTCTGTTGTAAGTGGCATAATGTACTGAGGAAACAATTGTTGAGAACCTGCCAAGTGTTCCACAGACATGATTATCTCAATCTATCTTCAAAACCATGTTGAGATAAGTATCTTTATATGGATGAAGAAACACTTCCAGATGGCCTAAAAAAATTAGCCCAAGGTAGTGCCAGAAACAGAATCTTCAAAGTCAGGTTGAATCTGGCCCCAACATCTATGTTATTTCCACTACACAGCACTGCCTTTCACAATCTCTGGTAGACTTTGGAAGACGTAGCATCTGTGATGTTCAAACTCTTTCTCCCTCTTTCCTGAAACTTCCTTTCCTTTACTCTTAAGAGCCCCACCTCTTTCCTGGTCTACCCTCCTTTCTGTATTCTTCCAATAATGGTGATTTACTACTCAGAATCTGCTTTTGATTCTCAGTTACAGCCCATTCACTGGGGTCATGGGAATCTATTTGAAGCTGCTAGCCATGATCTCTCTCTTCTCTGGTGCATGCGGCTCTCTCAGCCGGTATCATACATCCCTGTATCTATATTTTGTACCTTAGAGGCTTCCCTGGTGCTTTATGCCCCTAGTTGAAGAGAATTTGTTCATTCCTTTCTCATCTTGTGTACTGAAATCTGTAGGTGGGAGGATTTGGATTTTTTCCAGTTGCCTTATTTGAGAAGGGTGGCCCCTGGTGATTCCCCACATTCTGTGTTTTCTGCCTGGAGGCCCACAGTGATAGGTCCCCTCACCTGGTCTCTGCCTTCCAAGACTTATTTCTCAGACATACCCAGTAATAAATAACAACATAAATGATTGTGTCTGGTAGTTAATTGACTATAACGTAGGCTACCCACCTCTGGGGCAGCACAGTGTGTTACTTGTAATTAATCACCCTCATCCCAGCCTGACTACCCAGCTATGTCAAATCACACAGCAATTAGGTACTTTCTGAGTAGGTTTCCCTGCCAGAGTTGGGGAAATGGAAAATATAATATTAACATTTTTTTCTGTACATTCTCAGATCTATACTGATACTCTGCTAGACACTTTACAGGAATTTTCAAGATGATAATAAAATAGACTCTACCTTCTAAGTCTATACTAATAAGTTGTGGATATGACAAAATTAAATTATAATTTGATCATCAGTTTAGGGGGAAAAACTCATGCAGTATTTCCCATTCTATGCTAGAATATTGATTCACCAGATATGTGCAGAACTTGTGCAGATGTCTTTAGCTTCTCATGACTTCATGGGTAAAGTGCTCCTGTTATGTCCAGGATATACATATACTGTTTTGCTCTCTGATCCTCTCAAAACTCTAGCTTTTACAATCTTCCTATCCGTTTTTCAACAAAGGTCCCTGATCTATGGGGTTGGAGTATGTGCTGTTTTATCTTAATTATTTGTTTGTTTACCTATCTATCATCTATCTATCTATCTATCTATCTATCTATCTATCTATCTGTCTATCATATATCAATCTAGCTATTCTACTTAAGATAACTAGAGTCCTCCAAGACAAGGGAAACTCAATTGAGAAAATGACTCTATCAGATGTTGCCAGTATGCCAATTATTGATGTGATAGGGTTCAGCCCACTGAAGGTAATGCCACCCATGGGAAAGTGGTCTTGAGGAGTGTAAGAATGGAGACTAAGCAACCTGTGGAGACCAAGCCAGTAAGCAGCATTCCTTCATGACCTTTGTTCAGTTCCTTCCTTAAGGTTTGACTCCCTGTTATAGACTATGATCAGGATGTATAATCCAAATAAACCCTTCCTACCCTAAGGTGCTTGTGGTCATGGTATTTTCTCACAGCAATAAAAAGCAAACTACAGTCAAGTGTGACAGAGATATCCCTTTTTGTAGCTGAACACTCCACAGCAATTTATTCTCTATACTTTGACCAGCTTGTGAGTTTCCAAATTAACCACTATCCACTGAACAAAGAAATGTTACTGATGATGTTTTAGAACTGTCCCAACTATGAATAGAGAGGCACCAACTTAGAGGGCACATTGATACTATGCCCATTTGGCAGAATAATAGTAGGAGGATTTGTGAGCTCCCCAACAACCAGTTTATGCCCAGAGATGCAGTACCAGGCATGTGTTTCCTCCTCTGAAGTAGGTCTAAATACAATCAGAAAATTCTTGGTTACAACCATAATATTTGTGCCACTATTGCACCTATGTCATAACTTGTTGTTGGTCATATTTGCAGATCACCATGCTCACAGCTGGGTAAGACTCTTAATGACATTCCCTCCAAGACCCTACACAGCACTTTCCAGTGCTTTGAGAGATAGACATAAGGGAAGAAGCACTTTTATAAACATCAACTTGACTTCCCATTGTCTTATGCCCATTGTATATGTTGTCTTCAGCACTAGGGTCTTAACATTAACCAGTGCTCTACTTCAGATTCTTTATTATTCTTTTCTTACCAGTTTACCAATGTTCCTTTTAATATCTAATGTTCAAAATTGTGTAGGCTACTTCTGGAGAACTGATGTAGCATTTAAAAGTACTTATTGTTCTTGCAGAGGACCAAAGTTAGGTTCCCAGTTCCCATATGACAGCTCACAACCTTATGTAACTAGATTTCAAAATGATCTGATGTACTATTTTGATTTTCATGGGCTATAAACATGTATATTGTTTATATACATGCATGTAGACAAAATACTCATATACATAAAATAAATCTAAAATGTTTTTAATTGGAATTTTATAGCAAAGTTTTACAGACTGAAGAGGTGGGTCAGTGGTTATGAGCACTTGATACTCTTCCAAAGGACCAGAGTTTGATTCCCAACACCCATATGGTATCTGACAACTGTCTATAACTCCAGTCTTGAAGATCCAACATCCTTTTCTGGTCTCTGCAGGCACCAGACATGCATGTGGTACAAAAACATGCAAAACACCCATCTACCTATGCCCAGGAATAATTGGACAACGCAAATTCCTCCCCCTCTTTGAGTGTGTGTGTGTGTGTGTGTGTGCGCACGCAAATTTTGTTTTGTTCTGTTTTGTGTTGTTTTGACTTGTTGATTTTCTGTCTTTATTTTTGTTTTTGGTGTTGTTAGTTTTCCCGGTTTTGCTTTTAAGAGAGAAAGAATGTGAACCTGGGTAGGTAAATAGGTCGGGAGGGGAGAATGAGAGTTAGAGGAGGAGAAATAGTATGATTATAATATAATCTATGAAAAAACTATTAATACAAATTGGAGAAAACATCTATACAAATAGAAAAACATTAAAAATTTTAATGGACAGGAATTTCATCTTCACTGTGATTTAAGGAAACAAAGGATTTGTAGGTCCAAATGTGGTACAATACTTTTGACTCTCCTTTGGTGATAATACTTCTCTTTTTCTTATAATAATGCTAGTCTTTTTTATTTTATTTATTAATACTCTTCCCCTTCATAGAGTAAGGGCCTCAGGAGAAACCTCCCTGCTGCTACCTTGATCTGGTTATTTTTGTACCAGAACAATGAAAAAAATCAATTTCTGTTGCTTAAATTCTCCAGGGCTTTGTTTGGCAGTCCCCAAAAAAACTGTCACATGGGTTTTACACATTGCAATGTGAATTGCAATGTTTTCTACAAGGATAGACCTCTTCTATCTTCTCAAAGGTTGATACCCAGCTGGAAGTTATGCTGACCATGGTCTGTCGTTATACATGGAGAGATGTTACAGCTTCATAGGGTTGAGCACAGCCTGTTGATTCTAGTACAGGTATATGACACATACTCGAGGTGAGTTAGAGTTATTTGAAGAATAAGCCAGATCTGAGGACTGAGAACAATTCTTGATCTTCCTTGATGAAATACGTTCAAGCAAAACTGCAAAACCAAGGCGGATCCTTTGTCAAAAAAAAAAAAAGTCTGAGTCTGGAGATAAGCCAGATCTGAGGACTGAGGACCATTCTTGATCTTCCTTGATGAAATACGTTCAAGCAAAACTACAAAATCAAGGAGGATACTTTGTCAAAAAAAAAAGTCTGAGTCTGGAGATAAACTTGTATTCACATAATATTGATGCAGTTTAGTGACATGGTTTACAGTGCTAACTTTGGAATTGAATGGTTTGCTTTTAAATATTGACTTTGTAAGATCTTGACCCTAGAATGTTCTGTTATATTGCACAACTCCCAGTAAGTTATTAAAGGTGTGAGCTTGAAAAAGTTCTCTCTCTCTCTCTCTCTCTCTCTCTCTCTTTCTCTCTCTCTTTGTGTGTGTGTGTGTGTGTGTTTCTGAGCTTATAAACTGGAAAACCCACAAAGAAATAGGAAATTATGTGTGCAAACAATATAATGTAGTATAGAAAACTTACTCCAGTACTCGAAGATGAGTTTTTGTATTACCTCCCTACCTCTTCATTTCCTCATACCCCTTTCTCCCTCCTCCTCCATTTGCTTTTGGACAGATCCCAGTGTCCAACCCTTGGTGATCTACAACTTACTATGGCAACTAGTGTAGGTTCTAATTTATGGCAATTCTGCCTCTCCTACTGAATCATTCGATTTCAGATATGTACCAATGTAGACAGCTTCCTTTCAGGTAACTTTCAACTTATTTATGTGACTGTAAGAGCATTTGTATTCTGAGGAAATCAACAATAATCTAACAACAAAGTGAGTCATTTCCAGTTTGGGGATATTAATATCTTATTGTCTTAGTTTTACCAATACAGTAATGTGGTCTTTCCTTCAGGACCATGAACACCTTGCTTAATTTCATTGAGGTTAACTATTAATCCTCCCTTGTCTAAAACTGAAATGCTTCTAAGGCCTATTTTGGTAGAACGACCTTGGTAATTCAAGAGGATGTGTCTGTTTAATTGCTGCATTTCTTTTTCTTTTTTATGGAAAGAATCTGAAATGACCAGAATATTGTTTACAGACTTGTCTGCTCAATTTTTTCCCTGTGGCCTCACCCAAGGTTTTTAATTAGATTTTAATTTTGACAACTTAAAAAGGACCCTAGAGTCAATCTTTGCTGCATCTATGCTTGCCCAGGTGTTGTTGCAAAGTTGAGAGGTGAAAACATTATAGTCATACCATTTGTTCTAGGGCTAGCCACTAAGACATGGCCAGAAGGAAGTCTAGCTGCATATCTGGGTCATGGCATAATGTACATACAAATATATTTAAGGGCATTATTCTTTACTTATCTTCTAATCTATTTTTCTCCATGCTTGGACCAGGAAGAAAACCAGGACTTATAAGCTCAGTGACAATTTAAATCAGAGATCAGGGCAATTTGCAAATTCATCTGGAATAAGAAAAAACCTAGGATAGCAAAAACTATTCTCAACAATAAAAGAACCTCTGGTGGAATCACCATGCCTGACCTCAAGCTGTACTACAGAGCAATTGTGATAAAAAACAAACAAACAAAAAAACTGCATGGTACTGGTACAGCGACAGACAGGTAGATCAATGGAATAGAATTGAAGATCCAGAATGAATCCACACACTTATGGTCACTTGATCTTTGACAAGGAGCTAAAACCATCCAATGGAAAAAAAAAAGACAGCATTTTCAACAAATGGTGCTGGCTCAACTGGTGGTTATCAAGTAGAAGAATGTAAATTCTTCCATTTTTATCTCCTTGTACAAAGCTCAAGTCTAAGTGGATCAAGGAACTCCACATAAAACCAGAGACACTAAACTTTCACATATGAAACTCAAGATGAAGGAAAACCAATGTGTGGATACTTTGTTCCTTCTTAGAATGAGGACAAAATACCCATGGTAGGAGTTACAAAGACAAAGTTTAGAGTTGAGACAGACGGAAAGACCATTCGGAGACTGCCCCACCCGGGGATCCATCCCATACAGAACCACCAAACCCAGTCACTATTGCATATGCCAGAAAGATTTTGCTGAGAGGACCCTGATATAGTTGTCTCTTATGAGGCTATGCCAGTGCCTTGCAAATTCAGAAGTGGATGCTCAGAGTCATCTAGTGCATGGAACACAGGGCCCCCAATGGAGGAGCTAGAGAAAGTACCCAAGGAGCTGAAGGGTTCTGCAACCCCATAGGAGGAACAACAATATGAACTAACCAGTACCCCAGAGCTCGTGTCTCTAGCTGCATATGTAGCAGAAGATATCCTAGTCGGCCATCATTGGGAGGAGAGGCCCTTGGTCTTTTGAAGATTATATGCCCCAGTACAGGTGAATGCCAGGACCAGGAATCAGGAGTGGGTAGGTTGGGGTTAAGGGAGCATATAGGGGAATTTGGGGATAGCATTTGAATTGTAAATGAAGAAAATATCTAATAAAAATGTTTTTGAAAAAAAATCTTTGTTACAAAAGTGCCAGCTAATAACATTTCCTAGAGTGTGCAAATCTCAACTGCGCCCTTGTGTCTACAGAAGATATGAACAGTTATTAAATAAAATCTATGTACTCTAATAAATACCTAAGAAGGAAATTAGATTCATATCTCTCACTCTGAACAAGAGCCTATTTCAAATGGGTCAAAAACCTTAATGTAAGACTTGCTGGTCATCAATTGTTGAGAAAAACACAGACAAAACACTTCAAGGTATAAGCATAGGCAGTCTTTCTGAGTAAACAAAAGCACAAGGAGCAATCCCAAGAGTTAAAAAATGGGATTACATAAAATTCAAAACCTTCTGCACAGCAGAAAAGACAATTGTGACAATGAAAAAACAACCTATAAGTGACAATAATGTTCACAGCTATGCATCAAAGGTGGAAATAGTATCAAGCATCTATAGAAAACTGTAAATTTTGAATACAATAAACCCAAATGATCCAATCATTAAATGAGCCAATTGACTGAATAGATAGCTTTCAAAAGAAGAAGGCAAATGGACAATACATATTCTTTAAAGCAAGCAACATACTTAGCCATCAAGAAAATGCATATTAAAACTATTTTGAGAAGTTGGGTCTGTCAAGGCACATCTGTCACTACAGAATTTAGTTTGCAGATGACATAAAGTGAGGAATGATATAAAGTGAGCCTTACCTGGCCTAGCTTAGGAGTTTTGGACCAGCTGGGACTATACAATGAGATTTATTCTCAATAATGTGATAGATAGTTAGATAGATAGAGAGAGAGAGAGAGAGAGAGAGAGAGAGAGAGAGAGAGATAAATTTAACATCAGGAACACAAATGACAACCAATGCCAGTAAGGCTGTGAGGAATGAGGAAAGCCTATTCTCTGCTAGTGGAAATATTAATTAGTGCAGCCACTATGGAAGTCAGTATGGAGACTCCTTGAATAACTCAAGTGGAACAGCAAATGTTCCTACAATATTTCATACTTATTCCTGCATCATATACAGTAACCATGAGATGGAACTAGCCTAGATATTCATCAACAGATGAACGGATAAAGAAAATGTGGTATGTACACAACAGAATTTTATTCACCTGCAGAGAAAAGTGAAGATATGTTGCTTACAGATAAATGGATGGAACTGGAGACTATTATGTCAAGAGAAATGAATCAAACCAAGAAAGACAAATAGCCTCAGGTGTTTTCTTATACACAAACCTGTATTTAAGTTACATTTGTGTGTATTTATACATTGTTTATATGTAGATAAAACACTATAAAGATGAAAGGGGAGACTCTCTTAGGCAAAGGGAAAGTAAATCAGGGTAATTGAATACATGTCACATGAAAACACAAAAGGGGAGAGAGGTTTTATCCAGGGTGAAGGAAAGGTTACAGGGGATGGCATTGGAAAGTGACATGAATGAGAACATATGACATAAATGCATAAAGAAATCTGTGATACAAAATAATGCTTTGTATGCTAACTTAAAAGCTGAAAATGAAAAGAGAAAATAAAAACTTTTGGATGTCTGTTTTCTTTAAAACAAAACAAATACCACATATCATTTCACATATGTGGGATCTAGATTTAAATATAAATGTAGGACATGAAACTACTAAGAAGATTATGATGGGGTGGAAAACTTCTAAAATGTGAGGTAAGGGGAAAAGAAGAGAGGATAATGGTATATTACCATTCATATTTATGTCATGAATGGAAAAGGAGAATTACCAAAACCAGGAGAGAGATGGGAGTGAGAATGCCAATTTATGGGGCACATCTCTGGGAGTAGCTGGAGACCTGGGACAGGGGATGTACTGTGAGTCTAGCTGAGGCTCCTACCAACATAGGATAGAGAGACTGAAGAGACTACCTCTTGTAGCCAAGTCATTTCATTCTCTCTCCCCTGCTCTCCCTATACCTGATTTCACCACCCCCAACTCCTGCCTACTGTCCTTCCCTTCCCCTCTCCTCCCAGTTCCCCTCTTCAACCCGTCTTCTTCCCAGTTCCCTCCTTCTCTTCATCTCTGATTACTATTTTGTTTCCCTATCTGAGATATTCCACACTCTTTTCAGCTCTCCTTGTTGCTTGGTTTCTTTATGTCTGTGGGTTGTAAGCATTGTTTTTGTTTGTTTGTTTGTTTTATTTTAATTTTCCTTTTTTAAAAATATTTTTTATTATTACGTATTTTCCTCAATTACATTTAGAATGCTATCCCAAAAGTCCCCCATACCCTCCCCCCCACTTCCCTACCCACCCATTCCCATTTTTTAGCCCTGGCATTCCCCTGTACTGGGGCATATAAAGTTTGCAAGTCCATGGGGCCTCTCTTTCCAGTGATGGCCGACTAGGCCATCTTTTGATACATATGCAGCTAGAGTCAAGAGCTCCGGGGTACTGGTTAGTTCATAATGTTGTTGCACCTACAGGGTTGCAGATCTCTTTAGCTCCTTGGATACTTTCTCTAGCTCCTCCATTGGGGGCCTTGTGCTCCATCCAATAGCTGACTGTGAGCATCTACTTATGTGTTTGCTAGGCCCCAGCCTAGTCTCACAAGAGATAGCTATATCAGGGTCCTTTCAGCAAAATCTTGCTAGTGTATGCAATGGTGTCATTGTTTGGAGGCTAATTATGGGATGGATCTCTGAATATTCGCCCAGAAACTTAGTATACCCGAGATATAAGATACAATTTGCAAAACACATGAAACTGAAGAAGAACGAAGACCAAGTGTGGACACTTTGTCCCTTCTTAGAATTGGAAACAATCACCCATGGAAGGAGTTACAGAGACAAAGTTTGGAGCTGAGACAAAAGGATGGACCATCTAGGATTGTAGCATTGTTATCCTGTACTTTGTGACTAATGTCCACTTATAAGTGAGTACATATCATATCTGTCATTCTGGGTTTTGGTTGCCTCCCTCAGAATAATTCTAGTTCCACCTATTTGCCTGCAAATTTCATGATGCCTTTATTTTTAATTGCTAAATAGTATTCCACTGTGTATATGTACCAAAAGTTTTTTTTTTAAATCAATTCTTCACTTGAGGGACATCTAGGTTGTTTCCAGTTTCTGGCTATTGCAAATAAACAGATATAGATAGAGATCCACAGCCAAACATCAGATGGTGCTCACTGAATCTTGTGGAAGAGTTGATAAAATTGAGCAAGCTGGAGGTGTTGAGCACACCACAAGAAGACCTACAGAGTCAACTACCTTGGTCCATGGGGACTCACAGAGACTGAACTACCAACCAAAGACCATGCCAGAACTGAACCTAGTTCCCCTACACATTGGAGCAGACTAGCAGCTTGCTCTTCATGGGGGTCTTCTAACAATTGGAGTAGAAGCTATTTTTGACTCTTTTGCCTGCCATTGGATCCCCTTCCCCTAACTGGACTACCTGTTTGAGCCTCAGTGGAAGAGAATGTGTTTAGGCATATGGTGACTGGATGTCACAGAGTAGGGTGATAACCCAATTGGTTGTTCCTATTCTCTGAAGAGAAAGATAGGCGAAAGTTGGGGAGGGACATGTAAGGGTAGGACTGGAAGGAGAGGAGGAATGGAACGGGCAATAACCAGGATGTAAAGTGAATAAATAAATACATTTTAAAAATTAAAAAAAAAAAGAACAGGAGAAAAAGGAAGGGTAGGGCTAAGGGTAGTCAGGTTAGAACAAAGTATAACACACACACACACACACACACACACACACACACGAAAGTGTTACAATGAAACTGATTTCTAGAAAAAAAATCTTTTAAAGACACTATGTAAGTCAGATGTTCATTACTGTAATGGAATGTCTGACACAGGCTACTTGTAAATAAGGAATTTTTGTTTGTTTATAATTCCTTTAAAGTTGTGTGTACATGGATATGTCTGCAGACTTATGCTTTCTCGATTCTGGGCCCTGATTCATGGTGCTCTGATGCCTCTCTGATAGCTAACAAGAACAAAGAGCTTACTAGAGACTACAGGCTAAATGCTTGTGTCCCTCAATACACATGTTAAAGTCCTAACTCTCAATGTGATATTAAGAGAAAGGCATTAGAAGGAATTCTATCATGAAAGGAGAGCCTAAACCGGGCCGTGGTGACGCACGCCTTTAATCCCAGCACTATGGAGGCAGAGGCAGGCAGATTTCTGAGTTCGAGGCAAGCCTGGTCTACAAAGTGAGTTCCAGGACAGCCAGGGCTATACAGAGAAACCCTGTCTCCAAAAACAAAAAAAAAAAAAAAAAAAAAAAAGAAAAGAAAAGAAAAGAAAAGAAAAAAGAGAAAGAAAAAAAGAGAAAGAGAAAGAGAAAGAGAAAAAGAAAAAGAAAAAGAAAAAGAAAAAGAAAAAGAAAAAGAAAAAGAAAAAGAAAAAGAAAAAGAAAAAGAAAAAGAAAAAGAAAAAGAAAAAGAAAAAGAAAGGAGAGCCTAAATAATAGAATTTGTGCCTGCTATCTCTTAGGTTATATATGGCTTGGATGTAACTCAGTAGTCAACTGTAATTGGGATCCTGGTCTCCAAGGTAGAGATGGTAGGAGATTTCTTTGGAAATTTAAGAAGTGGGACCTTGTAGGCAATCTTGGGTCAAATGTAGCATTTCCTTAAAAAGAACAATGAGATTCTCTCTATCCCTTTCCCCTCCCCATTTCTCTCTCCCTCCCCTCCCACACCCCCTTGCTTCTCCTCCTATTTCTCCTCCTGCTTCCTAGATGAATGTGTGATGGCTTGCTCTAATAGGGATTCTGCCAATACCATGGACAATCTGCTGCAAAGTTCTTAGTGGAAAGAGTAGCACTATAGGCTAAACTCTGGGGCTGGAGAAGTGGCCCAGTAGTTTAGAACACTTGCAATTCTTCCATAGAATAACAGTTCAGATACCAGCACCCACGAGACTCTCACTGCCCCTAACTCCAGGTCCAAAGGACCTGACAGACTCATCTGACATCCATAGGCTCATGAATGTACAGGTGCACATAAGCCCTAGCAAGTGCACATATACTTGCTATTTAACTACATGCAAACATTGTGCTTTAGAACTATCTTATTTGCTCAGGTTTAGAGTATAGGTTGAATATGTCAAAATTTCCTTAATCTTTGTTGTACTGTTAGATATATTGATAGTTTACAGGTATTATGGATATTATTTACATGTCTGGGCACACAGATTTTCACATGGTTTTTGATTCTTTTCAGATGATAATTCATCCTGAGTGGGATTGGAGAGTTAAAGTTTATTTATACATATTTTCAAGTTGCTGTCTTGTGTACTCAACTGACTTTTCAACACAGAGGTACCCATTTATGGCTCTGTTGTCACATTAGACCAGTACCCTAAGCAGTCAAGTATGGCAACTGAAGTTTGTTTAGTCTAGATGATAGATATGGTGAAAATCAAAATGTGTCCAGTCACGCTTTGGAAACTGCTATGTGATAAATAATTACGGTCATTTCTCTTTAGTTGCAGCATTTGAATCAGGTTAAATGCCATCAGAGGCAAGGACAGTATTTTGTACATGACAGTCCTCCACACAGCTGAGTCTGACCTGGTATAAATGGTCAAAACATGTATTTTTGGTTAATATCGTAGGTGCAATATGGTCTTCGTCTGCTTTTTAGAAAAGTCACAGTGAGAAGCCTTTGTCCTGATGTCACGATGTTAGTGACTGCTGTTCTACTCTCTGTGGTGTAGAGCCTTTTCCTGCTGAGAAATAAATGACACAGTAGTAACCTAGGGATAAGCACCTCCTTTACTTTCATATGAAGGAGGTTCTGAGATTTGAATATTGTATGTGCCAATACACAAATTCACATCAAGTCAACTGATCTATCATGGAAAAAAGCAATTAGCTGAGAGACTGTGTGTCTCTAGACTTGTGTATCTTAAGCACCTCAATTTCCTTCTCAGAAGTCCATTTTTGTGACATTTAACAGAAAGATTTCTATGATAACTTAATTAAGCTTTTGTAATTCCTGGGAGGCTTAAATAAGAGGCTAAAGCACAAACTAAGTATGTAGCAAATCCCCACATAGTAGGTGTTCAAAAAATGGTAAATAAAATAGAAGCAAGTCAAAATAATCCTATTCATTGCAAGTCACCTGGTAATTACTCAATATGATTTGTTGACTTGGTTTCTGGCATAACTGTTTCTTTGTTGACCTTGGCTGTTTGTTAATTCTATCAGGGAGCAACTCATAGTGATTGAGTTGAATAGTGAATAGTAACATCATTACTTCTTAAACAATTTAGGTGGCAGCCAAGTATAGTATGATGTTGCTTTTTAATAAATAATGTCATAATGAAGACTTTTTTTGTACAAAGCTTCTTTTGTATTTGGGAAGGGGGGTTGACCCTTCTTTTCATCATGTAGGTTACTTACCCAAAGTAAAACTATTGGGTTGCTGGGTAAATTTATTCATTTTTTAAAAACTTTGGTTATACATTTTCTACTGAGTTTCCAGAAAGTGTCTTCTCTACTGCCATGAATTTTGCATGATCTTAATAAGTAATATCACTTATATACAGCACTTACATTACTGTGCTTCCCCAAACCTATTTTCATTCATGTTACCAAGATCTTTCTTGACCCAATTTATTGGCATTTACTGAGGCACGAATGGATTAATTAGAGCACAAAATGAAAAGAAAAATGAGAAAGGGTAGAGAAGGGAGGGAGATAGAATAAGGAAAGGAAAAAGAAACCGGAAACAGAAAGATATAAGAGAAAAACGGATACGGAAGACTGTACAAAAAAGACATTATGTATGAAACAGACATCAGTTTGGCTCTAGCTGCCAACCCTATTAAACCGTACTCCAGAGAACTTTTCCTTGTAGAGAGGAATAGTTCCTTGTATGTCACATACCATAAGGTGCATATACATGAGTAAATAAATTGCCAACCAATACATTTTTTAAAGAGAGCCCATTATGTTTATTTATTGAAGCTTTCAAGTGTTAGCTCGGATCCTGCAATGAAGTAAATTATTCAGCATGTCTACTTTGAAAGACATGGATTCTTCTTTTAAACCTTGACTCTATATCTACTCTACATTCTCTCTCAGAGTAATTTGTGTCATGTTTGTCACCAGAGCTAATCTCAGAAAATGTCAGAGGTTAGCTTTGTAGCTATGAATGTTCTCCTTACAATGGTTTCTTCATGGCAGAGCTAAAGAGACAAAAGGGTATACATGTTTTCAAGTTGCTGTATTTACGTGTGCTCAAATTCACCAAGGATTTTCTAGGAGTTACAGAAAATATGAGTTCCTTTGTGTTTGGTTTTTTGTTTCCTAGTTCTGAGGTGGGATCTTATAGTGCATCCCAAGTTGACCTCAAACTTGAAGATCCTACTTCAGCTGGAAGAGTGCCATGGTTATAGACAAGTGCCACCAGGCCTCGTTTACAAAGAGCTCTTTATCAGACTGATAGGATTATTAAAGTTAAAGCAATGCTTTTTACACTTTCAGGGGGAAGGGATTACTTTCTCCAAGTACATTTTTTTCTACTGTTTTTCTCTTAGTTTCTCCTCAAAGAATCTTTTTTATATATTTCCGAAAACAGAAACTGTAAATATCTGACCCATGGTTTGGACATAATGGAAGTTGTCAGTCACATGACTGCTTCTTCATCCTGCAGAGATTCCACTTTGAAAATAAAGCACAAATAACTACAGAATTCAGCCAAATGAAAGCAAACCCAACATCTAGTAAATTAAAAGAGAAGTCAACCTTACCTTGATACATGGCCTACCTCATTGAATTCAGGGAGTTCAAGCTTATGTTCCAACTCTGTGATTCCAGCTCCTCCTCTGTGAGGAACTGAGTGAGGAAAAAATGGCCTTGACTTGACTGCTTTGTGGCAGAGTATTTGTGAGCAAATGAGTTAACTTCTCCAAATCTCAGTTTTCTCTAGGCAAATGGACTAGTCTCCTTCAACTGTGATATTGGCCTGAGATAAGGCATGTTTGTCTAAACCTAGCATAGTTCTTCACTTTCCCTAGCCCCTCATAGAATTCCACCCACCCCATCAAGACACTCTTCAAGTGCTTCCTCTCAAATGAGGTTACTCCGTGACCCATCTCTGATGTCTTACAGGGTCAGTGCACACACATCTCATGTAGTCTGTTTCCCATGCTGCCTCAGGTTCTTTAAGAGTCTTGGTCCTTGGTATTTTCAGTTTTTGGTTTTTGTCTTTTTTTTTTTTTTTTTTTTTAGGTAAAAATGAACTCGGTATGTTTAATGAAGCTTGGCATTACCAAAACCGCGTACAAACAGCAAGTCCCACACGAGAAGTCCCTTTTGTTTTTTGTTTGTTTGTGTGTGTGTGTGTGTGTGTTTGTGTTTGTTTTTATACAAAATATTCCTTGGGCAAACCTCCGCCAGGCTCATGCCAAGAGAAAACCCAGGCCGGCCTGGGATCTGGAGAAGGTAAGGTTGGGCTTTTGGATCTGGGAGTTGGGAACGTGGGGGCCCTTGGGGAGGACTAGTGGAGTGCAGAGGGAGGAGGGTGAGAAATTCTGGGAGACTAAAAAACGAGTCCTGTAAGAGCTCCCTAAGGGCTGGCTAGTGTGTTATCACAAGTTTAAGTGAAAATAAAAAGCAAACACAAACCAAAAATATAGGCGGATAGGGCAAGGCTACGCTGCCAAAATCCTAGACTGCTACAGCCATCCCTGTTGTGCGTACACACTCTCGCACGCTCGCTTGCTCTCTTGCTCTCTCTCTCTCCCAACCACTCTCGCTCTAAAAACATGGAAGGTTATTTTGTATTTGGCACTAGTAACCTTGGTCAAAAGACTCCTCCTTGGAAGAGTCGCTGAAGGAGAAGTGGGCCTCAGCCTCTCGGAGCAGCAAACAGGACTGCTTTCTGTTGGTGACCACCTTGGGTTTCAAAGTCCGAGGGCCTGCCAGGTCCCTCTTGGTCAGCTTAGTGCCTGTGGCTGGCTTGCTGTTCTTGGGCACCATGCCACACAGGAGGGATGAGGTCAGTTTGGTGCGACCCTCCCTAGAAATCCTGCTGGCAGCCAGCAGCCACATGCTGAAGGAGGTGCTGGAGAGCCCCTTCTCAGACCCACTCAAGAACTTGCGGCTTCCGCATGAACTGAACTCCAACAAGAAATATAGCTGGATGCAGAAGAAGGAAGAGCGGATGCTTGCTATGAAATCTTCCTTGGAGGACATGGATGCGCTGGAACTGGACTTCCGGTATTTTCAGTTTTTAATCAGAGTAGTAGGAAGGTAGGTTAACCCCAATACATCCTTGTTTTCAAACTAACCAACTCTTCTAGTACAGCAGTAATACTTAAGGATAGGGAAAATGTGATGAACCACCATGGGGTTGATGACTTACTATTTTGTCAACGAGATCTGACATTTTCTTTTGATAAGTAGATGAGTTGTTTCAATGGGGCTAGGCTTTATTCCCACAATTTCGTTAAAACTTTTGAGGATAGAGATAAAGTTGCATGTTACCTTGCTTCCTTGTGTAGTACTGGCACAGGCTTTACAGTAAATTTATTGAAACACATCCAAAGGAACATTTACAAGTATCTGTGATGTCAGAAAAAAGCATTTTTCAAGTGGGGAGACAAATGTGGATATAGATACCCTGAATATATACATATACATATGTGTGTGTGTATATGTGTGTGTATGTATGTGTGTGTGTGTGTGTGTGTGTGTGTGTGTGTAGATGCCAGGACAACACAATATGAAAACATCAGACAAGTCTTCGACTTCAAGAGCATTCCATTGTCCTTTCATTCATGCCTTCATCCTGCAAAGGCAAGCTGATGGTCTCCTATTTTACAGGCCTCTGTTCTCAAGAAGTTGACACTCAGGTTGGGGAAAGAAAGTCTCTAGACCCACAAAAATGATCCTGACAGCAGCACCTACATTAATGAAAATGAGATGCCAGCTCTCACG
Source organism: Mus musculus (assembly GCF_000001635.26). Lineage (NCBI taxonomy): Eukaryota > Metazoa > Chordata > Mammalia > Rodentia > Muridae > Mus > Mus musculus. Next base: position 109,499,920 of record NC_000068.7, read on the forward strand.
CTTGATAAATGGAATGACTCATCTCAGGGCAGGTTTGGTTCTCATTAACTGGTCCAAAATCTATGTCCCTCATTTATCTCAAAGCTATTCAAGGGCAAGAGCCACACATTAATCATCTTTCTATTCCAGAATGTACAACAGTGCTCACCATTCATTCATTCAGGAAGGACACATTCATTCAGCCAAGACATTTTAGGGAGCATTTACTATGTGGTGGGCATAGTAGGTACCCAACTTGTCTGAGTGCTGTCAAGGTCCTCTGAACTTGAATCAATATCTATCTTAAAGAAAGGTCATGTTTTAAAGTCTCTGTTATGTGCTGAGCATTGAGCACACAGTAAGTCAAATGTAAATGCTGATCCCCCAAAGCCTGTCTAGGAAGAAGGACAGATAACACTGAGCACAGAGGTATCCTTGGGAATGTCTGCAGTTACACATTCAAATAGGACTATTCTGCTTCTCTCAATTACATATTCTGTTCTTATACCTTTCTCTGCTGTGTGACTCACTGGGGTTATGCCCTTGTTATTCCCTACAGCCTGACCCACCTTCTGGCCATGACCCAACTTCATGTATAGGTTACCATTGGGCTCCCTCCTGATTTGGAAAGCCATGAATAAGTAGTCTTTTGAGTAACACAGGTCAGTTCACCTTGATTCCACAGACCTCCTCTTAACTCATTGACTTCTAGAGTATAGTCCCTTGAGCTGCCTAAGAAATGGTGTATCATAGTAGACACTCTGTGTTTGCCAAATGAGAAAATGAATGAAGAGACAGCATAGCTTTTCTTTAAGAGAGGTTTGCCAGGGGTCAACCTTCATGTTATGATAAGTCTAAGTGCTGCAATTGTCTTCCTGGAAATAGAGCCTTCTTAGTACTCATGGGTAAGGGGGAGGAGTGCTTTAAAAACCATCCTTAATTAGGCAATTATGACAATTAAATATTTGAGACTCAAAGTTCCCAATCCTTATTTGATTTTGACTTTAATTTCCTAATAATGTACGTCTCTGTTCTCATTGTAATCGCTCCCTTTGAATCGGTGTGGGATTCGTTTGCTTAGAATAATTGCTTCTCTATAAGGCTCTCTCTTGTCATGCCCATAATGATCTAAAGTGGGGGGCGGGGGACAGTTACTGTTGTGAGGGACATTTTCTTTAAAGAACAGAGAATACTAGCTTTCTCTTTGTGCTCTTCTAGAGACAATGAGATACAGAGGTGACAAGGGGAACTCACAGCTCTGACAGGTCTGATCAGAAATTACATCATTATTCTTCCCCTCTGTCAGGATACCTGAACTCAAGGTAGACACAGAAGAGGGGAGACTGTAATATCCAACTTCCATGCCTGCTATGCATGTCCTGTCAGAGATTAAAACACTCTTGGGGGTCATCATAAGTCAGGGGACAGCTATTGCTGTCCTTATTGTTAAATGAGTGAGCCACCTCTGACCATGGTATTAAGTTGTTGTCTGTGTTTCTCCCAAGCCCAATCTGCTGCTTCCTGACTTCAGAAGTCATGTGACCTTGGGTAACTTATTGAACTATTTTGAGTTTCAGATTACAAGGGAGAATATTCAGTACTTGGCTCTGGCTTCACAGTAACTTTATAATTCAAATGAGGATAACTATTGCTACTATCCTTGATTAGAACAAGAGCTCACTTCTCCATATGGAGTAGAAAAACCAGGAAGCATCAGAATACAGTGGCAGTAGCCTCACACCATGCAAAATGTTGAGTGCCCCTGGATGCCAAATAGAACAGATCAGGTTAGGGTGTAACTTGGGTTTGTCTTTGCCGTCTGGCATAGGCTAAATGTCAGGGCCAGGACTTCTGCCTCCTCTGGAACTGGTGACACAAAACAGGGATACTTTCTGGTAGCCAGAGTTAAAACTTGGGGTTTACAGTAGTTTACTGAGTAAGGACTTTAGAAAGAAAGTGAGGTGAAGGGAAAATGCTTTAGGATTCAAAGAAATGTTTGACCACAGGAGGAAGTTCATAATCTCTTCCTAATAGTACATATCTCTGTTCTTATTGCTCAGTTGCTCCCTTTGCTCTGTGTGGGATTCATTTGCTTAGAATAATTGCATCTCTGTTTAGCTCTCTCTCATCATGCTCACATTGATCTAACATGGTGGGGGGAAATATTTACCGTCACTCGAAAAACTACTTCCATTACCAGGACAGGTACAGGACCAGGACCTGAGGTTATGGGGTAAAGAAGGCAGAGTGACTGTCACAAAGAGCTGAGAACAAAGGGGCAAGGGAATCAGGTGCTCTAACACATTTCTGTAGTGCAACATGATAAATAACTATGCCAGAAGTCCATACATCAGAAGCTTCAGGAAGCAGGAGAAAGGGGCAGTCACGGGAGCCACCAGCAATTAGTCGCTAGAACTAGAGCATTAACGCCAGAGACTGATGTGTAGCCAAGTGGCCAACACTGCACAGCTCTGCACAGCTCTCCTTAAAACAACCCGTCCCTACCCCATCTGGCAAGCAGCCCCACATGGAGAGCAGCCAGAAGCCAAATTTAGGGAACTGAGAGAAATGGGAAGGCAGCTTGTCTTGGCAGGTGATCATCTTCTGTTCCCTATACCTTTCCCCAGTATTGTCAACACACCTACTTGGCTACAGCATTTTTTTTTCTCATAAGTACCGTGGCACAGGGAAGGCCTTTGATCTGCATAAAGCTCTCAGTGTTCATTGTGACTAGAACACAGAAAATATTTACCAAGTCATCAGATTGAGGGCTCCATGTCAGGCCTCATTCAGATCAAATATGGGACATCATCTTTGTAAGTCACCATTCATAGCCCCCAGAATGAACAAAATAATGCATAACATCAAAGATACATAGTGCACCTACAAACCACACAGGCTTTCTGCAGAACAGGTTATAACGCTAGCAAAGATCACACAAACAGATGGTGTGTTCATATATTTCATAAGCACATGACCATGTCTTTGGTCTTCCAGGGAAAGCCTTGTTGTCATATTCATTATATTCATTTCTTCTCTCTCTCTCTCCCTCTCTTTCTCTCCCTCTCCCTCCCTCCCTCTCTCTCTCTCTCTCTCTCTCTCTCTCTCTCTCTCTCTCTCTCTTTCTCTCTCTCTCACATGCAAACATGGGTACAGCAATCCTAGTTGCTACTGGACGATGGTGTTTCCTGGGACTGGCAGATGGAAGTTCATCCTAAACAGAACAGCCATCTTCTCTCACTGCAACTTTAAAAGCACAGCAGGCTCATTACAATGCTATTATGTGCATTTGTGCAGAGATGGTGTGGTTAGTCCAGCCACAGAGGCAGTGGAGCCTGCCTGCCTGTCTGCTCCTGCCCACCCAATGCATCCTCAGAGGAAACAGGCTGTGCTCTGTCTCCACACCTGAAATAAATTGCCCCCTAGTTGCCTTCCTCCAGCTTTCATATCACAGTTTTTCTGTAAGTCCACAACTGTGGGACAAGAGTTGCAAATTCTATGCTGGGACTTTGTAGATTTGTTCTTTCTTCTGTCCGTGCTTTGCCTTCCTGCCTTAATAGATCACTTCCCATCTGAGCCCTGATGTGGATAATAAGGATGCTATTTGAGATTCTAAATTGTCTATTCATCAAAAGCTACTAAGGAGTTTGAAATATGTATATTCATAGGGTTCAGGCTTCATGAATCAAAATTTCCTTGGGCAGGGCCCAGGAATATATATTTTCAAAAGTTCTCTCAAGAGATTCCAATATTTGTGAGCCAGGGGTGGCAAGACAGAATTCTCTAAATGTAGCTTCTTAATGGCAAATTCCTCCCACCAACATAGAGGCTTATGCTTAGTTTTCTAGATATAGTCTATATTAGTTATATATGGTAATCAATTATTCCAAATCTTAGTGGTTTTAAGAGTATACCAAAAATTTATCATCTCTGATAGTGGCCATGATTTGGAAATTGAGATGCTGAGTGACTGGATGGGACTTAAAAGCTATTCATTGGGAAACATCAATCAAGACGTAGGCTGTAGTCATCTGCATGCCTGACTACGTGTACATATCTAAGATGGAATCTTCATAGCTGTTGTCCTAACTCCTCTGTACACAGGCCTCTCCACAGGAGTGCTTTGAGTGTCCTTCAAAATTACAGCTCACTTCCTGAGAACAAATTATTCAAGCAACCCAGTGGGAAGCATGATACTTTTACTACCAAGCCTTGTAAGTCACACCTTCTATCGCAGATCATATCAGGTTCAGTGTGGAAAGAGATTTTATAGGCTATGTCTGTCAACAGATAAAGACTTCTGGGGATCATCATAGAGAAGGTTCATAAAGTCCAGGCCAGAGATGAGAAACAGAAGCAGATGGCCATAAAATTATAAGAGTTGAGAAATATATCTAGCCTTTTCTGTAAGCTCTGAACATCTCCACATGTCTATTCATCCTTCAAAGATCACATCCAAGTGTCTAACCTGTATCAGCTTTGTAACTTCAGTAATGTTTTCTAGAAGGAAGGCTATCTACGAGCACAGGCCCTGTTAGAGGGAACATGGAGGGAGCTCAGTGCTTACCTTTCCAAAGTCACAGGCATCTTGAGATATTATCCCACTCCCTTTAACAGGGGAGAACCCCAATATCACCTCTAGTTCTCTTACTAGTCTAATAGATTTTTACTCTTCTCTGATTTTTTAAAAGTATTTTTCTCTTTCTCTACTTACCTACAGATTTTACCCAAGGCCATTATAGGCAATATTTATTTAAACTTCATATAACCTTGACAACTTGATTTATTCGTCACTACTTGCATACAAAGAAACTGACTCAGAGAGAGAATGAGTTGACATTGCACAAAGCCGTAGAGCCCTGTAGGAATGGTATTCTAGGCAGCAGGACACAAAGCCCAGAGAGGACTACGTCAGAAACAAGTTTGCTGCTGCCTTAAACAACAAGATTCCGTACTTAGCATGTGACAGAAATGCTGAAGTTTATTCAGCATGAAGGTCCCCCTGAAATATCTCCAGGGCCATAGGTCATAACTAAGTAAAGGGTTTAAAGTTTCTCTAGAGCAATGAGGCCTATATAAAAAGGGTAGCCCCAGATCTGCTACTGAGGTCGTTGTTGATGAGCTTTGAGGCACTAGGGTAGAGGTCAAGCTCTCTTGTAACCAGAGAAACCTCCACTGCTAAGGCCATGCGTGTCAATGTGCTAATGTTTCATGATTGCGACCCAGTCTCTCACTTCCACACAACCTCCCAGGGCACTCATTGCAAAGCGATACCTGCCGGCTGCCCTCTGATTATTTTACATCCCTAGCTGCTTCCAGCTGTACCAGCCTTGCCTCTCTGGTTTCTTTTTCCTCCCTGTTCCTGGCATGTGGGATAGCAGTTGGGGGGGGGGGGGGAACGGGACTGAGAGTTAGGTAAAAGAGAAGGAATTACCATCTCTCTTCTACCATGTCTGACCCTTGCAACCTGCCTGGGCATCTTCTATGAGGGAGGTCTGAAATGCAGCAGCATTGTCAGGGAGAGACAATATTTACCCAGCAGGTATACTGTGCTGTACTATGTCAGGATTAAGACTGATGCTTTGAATACACAACACACCAAATGCTTAGAACAGCTCAGGAAAACAGAGGGAATGCTTACAGCCACCTGACTGTTGACTCGGGGTGACAGAACTAACTAATATTCTCTAGTTGTTTTTCAGCGGTGACCCACTGTCTCTGCTCCTGACATCATATGGCTTTGAAGCCATGTAGCTACAGCAAAGCAAAGAATACATCTTTCCTTTCCACTGACCCTTGTCTTTGTAGTTCGGAGGCTGCCCATCATCTGTGCCATTCAGATAATGTCTGTAGAGAAAGGTAAGGAAAGTAGAGGGCAAGAAAAGGACCTACACAATATATACACATACAAATGTATCAGCATTCACTTAAGCATATGTTATGAAATCAATTGATGTATCAATCCTTTGTATTTGGTTATTTATTTGGTTGTGTGTCTGATAATAGATTATGCCCTGCCTATGAGTAGAAGTTTGGTTCTATTTTTGTTGTCACCTGAACTTGGGTAATTTCAAGTCAGACAGGAGAAATGAGCATGTCAGGTTTTCCTCTGATCTTCTCAGTGTGGTTTGTTTATTGAAGAAACTGGGATGACTCCAAGTCACTGCTAACCAGTATGATGCAGGTATCTGGAGGGCTGTGAGATTGTTTGGGTAAGTCCAGGAAGACCCTCTGGTGAAGGTCCAAGCTAGGTCCAGGCATGGAAAATCATAGTGGGGTAAATAGACTCTGAGAACTTCCGTGATAGTGGATCGTTGTTGGGCCTAGGCCTGGAGGCCAGACCTTGGTCAGACTTAACAAGAAAGGATACAAATGAGTATGTCTGCAGCAAGAGCATTCATAGATGCAGCTCCTACCTGGAATTAGAGGGACATCATGGTGGAAAGCACCAGGTGAGGATCAGACTCACAAGAGGGTGTATGCAGGCCTCATCTCCTATGTGAGCCTGGAATTGGGAGGTGTGAGGAGAAGGAAATGAGTTAGACTATCAGAGAGAGAGAGAGAGAGACAGAGAGAGACAGAGACAGACACAGACAAACAGAGAGAGACAGAGAGAGTCAGAAAGAGACAGACTCTGGCTGCGGTTAGACCTTGAGGTGGTGGACAACAAGAAGACTACAAGAAGGTGAGGGTCCTGGGTGAGTCTGGACAATAGTGTGTGCATCTGGCATGAATTAACTAGACAAGAAAGATCATAGAAGCTGCTACTGCCAAGTCTAAAGCTTCTGAGTAGAGAGCAGTAGCATGGGATGAGGGTTCTGGGTAAACCTCAGCAAGAAGGTGTTCAAATGTGATTCCTAACTGCCCCAGGCCTAAAGAAGAACAGAGAACTCTCAAGCCATTATTTTATGTTATTTTATAAACTGTGATATAATATATAAAAGTTTATAAGTTGAAAGAATAATATTATAAGGTTAATGTATAAAAATGTCACCTCCCAAATCATGAAAATAGCAAACAGATAACTAGAATTAAAGAAGAGATAACTGAAATTAAGGAAATGCCCATGCTTTGAGTATGGCTGCTTATGCCACCAATGAGGGGGTTGAGACCATGTTTCAAATCTAATGCACCTCCTCTTAATGTTAACTTCTTTGTTTATAAGATGCTGATAACTGCTCAGTATCTATTTTTTAAGGGGGGGGGGGTTAAAATGAATTAAGGGACAATATGCATATGGCAAATCCACCAAGACTGTACTCTGCTGTATCGCAGGTGCCTAGCATAGTCCATGGCAAACAGGAAACCTTTCAGGAACTTGCTTAACTGGTGTGTGAGAAACCTCTACCAGCAACCACCTCAACCTTGTTTAAATAAAAGTGAACTCTCCTGTAGTATAACGCTGGAAAAGGAAATCAAACTGGCCAGGATGTCCTGGAATCTAAAATGAGACACGCTTCATCTTTTGTACCACAGGATGCTTCCTAGACAGCCTGACATGCAACCTTTCTAACATCATTGGCTCCTGGATGGGGCAGAGACCCTTAGAGCTGCAGCTGTTTAATCATTGGAGGAGATGGAGTTCAGAGAGGCCAGTGGAGTGGTCAGTGACATAAAAGGGCTAGGACCTGGGTCACTCACTCCTCACTGGAGACCTTCTCATGGTCACTTGGGAATGCTAAATAACCTTCTCACCAGGTGTCCCTTGCTCTAGAGCCTAGAGACCTAGGCCCCTCCCTTCACAGGCATAGCTGGAGTATCACCATTCCTGGATCCTGCTTGTATGAACTGTTGGTTCTGATTTTGAACAGATTGGCTGCCCTATTCACACACTTTAGAGAATTTAGGGAGAGAGTTCTTTAAAGTGTTTTACAAGTGGAAAACGCTGATTGAACCCAACAGGAAGTAAGGCCACGTTGCTAGTCCTTCTATGAGGAAGGGAAGGAAGCTAACAGAACTATTGCTGTTAGAGGCTGCTGGAAGCTTGGCGAGCTCTAAAGGAAACCTGGCTGGGGAGGGCAGATGTGAGAGAGAGGAAAGTTATAGCAGGATGGTAAAAGTATAGAAAAGGGTTGAGACATCATCATGTGGTTAGGAGTATAATATTGTGGTCTTGACATACAGTTCACACAACTCTCGTGCACACCAGTGCTAGGAGAACCTTTTGCTTGGAGATTGGATTTCTGGCCTTCATTCCTGATACCAAGTTCTAAGGTCTGGGGGTTTCTCAAGTTTTTTTGGAAAGTAGGGACCAGGGAAGAGAACACACCACTACCTAATCACTTCATAGAAGAGTATTCTCAGATTCTTAGTTTAGAAAGGACTATTTGAGAGCATCAAGGGCAGTTTGGGGGGAAAGCGGAAAATAATGGCAGGGTTTTGAGGTATAACTATATTAGGGATGAGAAACAAAAAGAATTTTGTTTAAGTAAAGGTTTATGTGATTTATAAAATAAATTTCATTGAATTTTTTGAAATAAACAACTAAGAAATCAAAATTTGCTACTAATTTCTTCTGAATTCAGATCGGATTTCTTTGCATGAGTGTATGTAAAAACAAGATCTTAAGGACCTCTGGTTAATCTTAAAGTTCTGGTCCTATTCCTTGAGGCAATTGCTGTGTAGCCTTTGTGTGAATCAGCACTGATTCTTTGTGCATAAAATATTGTGTGAAAATTTGCTTATGAGCTTCACAAGAATCTTGGCCAAGATGACTTGTGCTTAGCCCTGTACCCCTTTCATATAGACATATGGAGGGCTTTTATAATGTATCTACTATATAGGTGCTTTGCCAATTCCCAGAACAATTTAGGAAGAAATATTACAAATATCGATGATAGTTGAACTGAGCTCAAGATGCAGTTCCATAAAACATGTGTCAGGAGTCTATTATCTGTAACTAGGATGTGGCCCTGAGTACGTTTCTTCTCTGTGTACCTCAGCCGCCTCATTAGGGATAATACTGGTGCCCACTGTAGAGCATTTCTGCGATAATTAGATGAGTAAATACCTTTATGGTACCTAGAATGGTACCTGAAACATGGTGTATGGGTATATTATTTGTACCTATTAGTTTAATTGATTGTCGAAGGTCACAGTTTATGAATCTCCTCCCGATCTCTGAGAAATAAAAGGAGTGGTTTTGACCAGGGTTTGGCAAGCCATCGCCCATGTTCCCAAGAATGCAATTAATGTATTACGGATACATAATGGCCAGAGCTGTGGAGGGACTTACTTGTAACCACAGCCTTCTGTGCACAGTTTAGCTGAATTAATGGCAGGAAGAGGAAGTAGGATACTTGTCATTTGTGCCCAAGGCTATGTTCACCCCTCTTTTAGGTTTTTAAACAACCTAATAGAAAGAATGCCCGAATAATCTTGAAGCCAGTGGAAAACAGAAGCCAGCATGTGGGTGTGCATGTGTCTGTATAGTGTGTGTGCTGTGTGCTCATGTGTGACAGCAGGTACCTGTGTTCCTGTGTGATTCAGAGGGCCAAGCTCTAGTCCAGATCCTCATCTCCAACTTGTTATTAACAACTGTATGGGACAGACTAGCTAGCATGGGAGCTTCTACGCTTCTTTTATCTCTGCCTCCCATGCCATCAGAATAACACAGACGTGTGCTACCACTCCAGGCTTTCCATGGGTTTTGGGGATTCAGACTCAGGCCACCATGCTTGCTTGGCAAGTAATTTATGCACTGAGCCATCTCCCCAGCTTCTCGTTTCCTACTGTTAATCCCCTTTCATGTTCTTGTCTGATTCAACTCCGTGCATCTTTTTTAACTGTTTAACTGTATTCTGTTTCTAAAGCTGTCCATTTCTCTAATAACTTTGCTTCTGTCATTCAGACCAACTCAAAGGAGTCAACTGATACCTGGTTAATACACCCTCTAAGTGCTTGGACATCTGCATATCCCTAAGACTAATTAGTCTATTCTGGGTAGAAATCCAGTGCTCTCTACCATCCCTACCCCTTAATCCTCCTAGTGCTCTGGTGGGCAATAGACATGGTAGAATCCACTCCTCGAAGTTATTTTCATTACCCAGCACCCAACTTTCTTCTATATTCCCCCTCCAAAAAAAAAAACCTCACCAAACTCCACATAAGACACTTCACAAATTGTGACGCCTATCCTGCCATCTAGAAGCTCGTATTCAGAGATTTTGTGATCCCAGTCATCTCCACGCCAAGTGATCTTAGGTAACTAATAGAAGCTCTTGGCACTCAATCCTGCCACATCTCCCTCACCACCCCCCCACAGGTGGTCACTTCCCATGGATCATTTGTTGTTGCCAAAAAGAATTGCCAAGACTGGTGCCTGTCATAAATGCTTCTTTGAGGCAAACACCTGGCATTGCAGGACCATGAAGGGCATCTCAGTTCATTCCAGGGCTGGGTGGAATCCAAGTCCTCATTAGCTTTTTGGGGTGTGTTTAGAGATGCTGGAAATATGCTCTAATTTAATTAGGGCCAACGTCTAATCACAGTCACCTCGAGTAAAACTTCCCCTTCTCCTCCAGTACTGGCTTTGCACACTGAACTGGGGACATCTAAGAGCAGCACTAGTATAGGAACAGGGAGACAGTGAAGAATTTGCTAACAAACAGCCCACCGGGCCCCATTCCAAATCCCAGAGCCCCAACAGTAACACTGAAATGGCCCAGTTGTTTCTCTCTATTACAGAAAGCAAATGCTGTAGTTAGCCTGTTATCCGTGGCAGTTACAACTTGTTTGACATTTGGGTTTGTGGCTCTGAAGAGAGGAAAATCTACCCTCCAGGAAGGAAGGCTGATTCCATGGCTAATTGACTAAATGACACTTCCCTCCCTGATTCTCTCCCTCCTGGGCCTGCAAGGCAGCCGAGCTAGGTTATTTGCCACGGTTGATGGCCTCCGTAATTTATTGCACCAGGCCCCAGAAATGCCACACTGCCAATTCAGCAATGTGTTCACTGTGGTTTACAGAAGCCATCCTCCAGCTCACAGTAGACACACATTTATTCTCTAGCAAACAACTGTCCAGTCACAGAACTGGAGTCCCAGGAGGTAGCAGTCTTCTTAGTAGCTGCCAGCTCCAAATTAGGCATTGGGCATTTACAAAAGAAAGGCACACAAACGAGTTGTGGAGGTTGTTCCTTTTTCCCAAGGGACATGAAGTTATGGGGCTTGTAGGCCATAATAGGCTACCATGAAAACCCATCTTCTACTCCTGGAGTTATCAGCCATTGTCTTTGCTTCCCGTCAGACATGTTCAGGGTAGCCCTTTCCCCAATAGTTTGTCAATCCAGCAGAAATTCCAGTAAAAAAGCAAGTTACTTAGTTTTTCAAACTTTGCTTATACTCAAATGTCACGAACAGGTTTAAAATGTGGATTCCTATCACTAGGCCGTGTGGGGCCTGAGCGTCAGCATTTTGAACACTGCCTAGCCCATGCTGAGTCTGCTCCTTAGACCACAGTGTTAGCAGCAAGAACCCAGAGCAGTTTCTCAAATCTTCCGTATCCTTGCAGACATCTGGGAGGCCCCATACTCCATTCTAATTTAATTAATCTGGAGTTGAGCCAGGGAGAGTTTTTGTCATAAATCTCATCAGTATATACAATATTAGGGAAAGATACACTATTGTTTTGAATGTTCATAAACTATCCTGAAAAGATGGATAAGAAGAATTGATAGCAGTTGTTCATGAGACAAAAAGCTAGAGGGATATGTCCATTCTGAAGCACTTGATCTTTGGAAAGTGCATATATCACTATTTCAAAAGTACTAAAGCAATTTAAGAAGCAAAGAGCTCTCTGGGTGGTCTCCATGACTACCAGGTGTTATGAACTAAATTGTGACATTTCCTCTCCCAAATTCATAACCTCAAAATATGTGCATGGTGAAAAGAAGGCCCTTAAAGAGGTTGGGAAAGTTGCATGAGGTCATGGGTGCATCTTATCCTGTACCACTAGTGACTTTAGATGAAGAAATTATGACAGAGACTACACAGACACTTGTCAGTGAAAGAACATGTGGGAATCAAAATGAGAGAGAAAAATTATTATCCTTTTGCAGACCAAAATAAGAGACTTAAAAAAAATTTACTGCCATTTTCATCTTGGACTTCTAGCTTCTAGTAGCAGGTAGAGAAAGCTCTTTGTTGTTTAAACTACTCAGTCTATGGTGTGGTGTCTCTCAAAGCTGCCCTAGCATTTAACATCCTGGGTCTCACCATCATTGATTCCATATCAAAGGACTACCTGTTCAGTCCGTGATGACATGTCAAGAAAATGAAGTTCCCTGATTGTTTACAACTCCCTCATTTGGAAATGTACTATCTCTGTGTAATAGGAACTGTTGAGGGAAAATGTGCTTGGTATTAGTTATTGTTTACTATAGTCCAGTGAGGGTTCAACTTGCTGAAGCATGAATCCAGTTTTAAATAAAACTTATTACACAATAATCCAAAATGTAAGATGATTGAAATAAAGCTACTTTGTTTAAAAGAGCGAGTGTGCAAAGTTTCCTTCACTTTAATGGAGACCTTACATCACTTCTCTATGAGCCATTAGGGACCCAAGGGTTATGGTTTGGGAATCATCTACCTGTTTTCATACATTCTAGGCATGGACACTGAAGCCTGATGGTATTGAGACGTCGCCTGAGAGTCATCCACTGAGTCAGTATCAAAACTGGCCTCTTGTCTCTGACCTGCGGCTTGTTAATCTTTTTATCCTGTATTTTGTGAGGCATCAAAAATAATTCAGTGTCTCAGATAAAGAATGACAATAATTCATTTTCCCACTACACCATGTAATCAGTCTTACTCGCATGAACTGCACTGATCAGCCAAAGAACCGGTTTGTATTTTATACTCATTCTATATTCACCCCCATATGGAGGCAAGGCTGTATACACAACGAAAGACAAAACCTTTCCCCATTTTGAAATACCTTGCTCTCTTCTGAATCTTAGCAGACATTCTTAACTTCCAGGCTGACTTGTGCCCCTGTCACATGACTATCCAGAAGAAAGACGTGGGAACCTAGGTAAATGTGCTCAAAATGATTTGGCAGAAAAGAAAACACCCAAAATCTGAGGACTAAAGAAGCCCCGAGGAAATAAAACATCGCATCGTGTGGGCTCCACTTTCCACTTTCTTATTGTTTCCTTTCAGAAAACCCAATTTCCCCCAAGCTGTCTCCTGATTGACTTTCATGTGTTAGGGTTACTCGATAGCACCTATCAGTTAATCCTTCCATATGGTTAAAATTAATCCGCCAATCTGGGCTCATTTCCCCTTTTATACTTGCTAATTTCTTGTGAAGATTACCTTTCTAGCTGAATTAGCCTCACTTCAGTACTATCATATCCATATTTCTTCAGAAACTAAAAAGGGTCTTGGGGAAAGGGAGGCTTGTCGGTGTGCTTCTCTGTCCTGATGTTTTGTGCACTGTCAGGATTGTTCCAAAGTTTAAGGACCACATGGCAGAGACAGAGGCTTTATTCAGTGACCTCTTAAATTTCCTATAGTCTGGGTGACTGGTGATATGATACTTGGTGACAGGGGTTTTCTCTTTCAGAATCCTTCACTTCTCCTATCACCTCCATGGGTTACAGCAATACAAACAGCCACGTGTTTGGACCTAATCATTCAGGACCACAACCATGAAGTAATTCATGGATTTTGATTCTTAATACCTCACCACAGTTGCCACAGAAGAATCTGATCTGGTCTTTCAGCTCCAGTTTTCATTTTAGAATAAGGAAAAAAAAAAGAGGTATCATTTGAATCTAGATGTGAGAATAAGTTAACTAGAGACTTTTGACATCTAACCTTAAGGCTATATTGCTGGAGCCCTCTATGGCTGGTAGGTCATTGACCCTGAACAGTCAAAGTAGGCCTCAGTGTTCCTGTATTCTCGGTTGTGCGAAGCTTTGACCTGGGGCCAGTTCAACTCTTGTGCTCTGGTTCAGTTCTGCTCTCCTGGCCTTTGCTCATTCAGACAGACCGGCGTTGTCGTTGGCAGCAGGAACAAGCATCTTGTTCTTGCCTCTTTCATGGCTCTTCTCTCATTCTATCCAAGCTGCCTGCACACAAGTCTTATAGTACACAGTACAAACAAAGATAGGTTTCCTGCCCCAAGGGTTCAGCAATCTCATATTTTCCTCTCTGCTGCCTCTATTTTTGTTTCAGTGTACCACAAGTTCTGAAGCCTTGGCGGTCCTGAAACACTTTACTGTACTTTGTTTTGTAGGAAAGACTTGAGTTTTATGGCTGTGGGTTATAAAAGGCTTTTTCCCTCCTCCTTTGCTTCTCCCGGGAAATTTGGTGGGTGTGACTGTTACCAATGGGCCCTGCTGGGAAAGTCTAGGTCATGGTCAGCTTTCAGCCTAATCCATGAGTCTCTCCGTTTTGGCTATGGCCTGGTCCTAATTTTGTCCCCCTTCTGGCTGGTTTTGTTTATTGGCATTAATGTTTCATATTAAAATTTAATATTTAACTTTTGCTTTCAATATTTAATGTTCTGCATCTTACATTTGGATGTCTCCCTTCTGGGAGTGGTCAGCTATACTGCATGATGCAAGTGCTAATCCTTTTGACTTCCAGTAAAACGAGCTCCCCCCCACCTTTCTTTCCTTGTTCACTCTGCATTCGATCCATCAAGGTAACTACCTAAACATTGCTATCTTGTGCCCATGCATTTCTTCAGCACATATTTATTGGGTGCCAATTCAGATATAATAAAGGGCACTTCTAGAGATGTTCCAAAAGAAGTGACTTACATCTCACTCAGAGTTATCAAAAGCAGGAGAATCATAGAGTTAAATAAGAAGAGGTAAAAGGCCTCTTGTGAAAAGATGATGGAGAAAGCAGTGGGCACTCGAATGCCAGGAGGGACAGAGCACTCAGCAGATTGGGTGGGAAAGAAAGGGTGGCCTGTATACAACAGGCAATGGCATTCACATGGAACATAATTAACTGATGATTAATAATGATGGTAAGGCTATATTTGTGGAACAATGACAACATTAATTATTACTGGAAACTGGGCTAAGGAAGATACAAGATTAGCTGAGTGACACAATTTGGTATTCCATGATGAAGGGATTTGTAAATGATAATAAATATCTTGACTGTAGTCACTAATCAAAACAAACAAAACAAGCAAACAAAGAAAACAACCCGTGATAGCCATTATCTGCAAAAAAGTCCCAGGTCATCTCCTCTGTAAAATACTGCCACAGAATACCCGTAACCTAAAGAAGGAAGCTAAATCCAGGGCATAGACAACATATTTCAATTCTTCTAAGTGTGGTCAAGAGGTCATTATTTGAGATACGTGCCTCATGTTATGGAAAATGCAGTATTTAGCTTTATGGTAAACCCAGGAACTGTGGAGTTGTAGAAGTATATTTTATATTACAACTATCTTATCTTTGGAGCCCAAATTTCTGGTTCTTCCTTACCTGATAAATCTGAAGCTCATTTTTTCAGACTACTTACTGGCAACAAGGGCCTCATAGAGGAATGTCCAAGGAGAAGAAAACAGACATAAATAAGATAGAAGAACAGACCCAGAGATTGGTAACTTGAAATGGACACTGAGTGCACATAGCTAGTTTAGCAATGGGCAGAGTAGACTATAGGTACTACCTTTAATGAAGTGGCATAATTCAGAGCTAACACTGTTATTGTGTATGACTTACTGGGGTATGTCCTGTATGACTCACTGAGATGATGATAAAAATCTGCTTTAAATTTCAGTTCAAAATAATTTTGCTGGTTATAAAACTAATATTTGCAAAACAACTTTGGTTTTCTTTATCAAATCATAATGTAAATTCCCTTCTATTTCAACTTTAGATAGCTATCAACCATAAGGCAAATGCCTTTAAAATATTTTTAAATATACATTGTCCAATAGTCCAGATACAGTCTGCCTTATGGAATGTTGGCACTGATACATCAGATCAGTGGTGGCTCAAAGAGTTGGTAATCCTAGCAGGGCTTGGCATCGGAAGGGGAATATTCCAGAAGCAGAAAACAAGCAAATGTCCACATGAGAAAACTAAAGGCCAACTCTGAAGCCAGAATGGACTGGAACCAAAAACTAAGCAAGACTATCAAGTCAAGTCAAAAGGCTCACACGAAGAATATGACAGAGAAAATTGAAAGGCATGCATATCCACAAGGAGGAATCTCATTCAGACTACAGAAAACTTGAAAACACAGTTGGGAAAAGAACACGTGGTTATGGTGGTGTATTGGAAGGCAGATGGACTTAAAGGCTAAAATTATCTTCTTAGCATTACTACTGAGCCTTATTTCTCCTAGCTAGAGATGTGGATGTGGTAAGAATAACAGCTAGCATTCTCATCTCACCAAGCTGCAATGAGAAGCACGACACATTCACATATCATGTATGTTGAATGTCTACCACATGCCAGACCTTTCTCTAGGAGCCTGAGGAAGAAAAATAAAAAACACACAGAGCTCTTGTCTCTTGGAGGGCACATATTCTAAGGGGCTCAGAGCATGTGAAGGGGTATCACATACTGTAACATGTCTGCTTAACATGAGATTCCTAGCATAGGAAGGGTCCCAAGTTTTATTGAGTTACATGTGCATATGAGCTGCAACGAATTCATCAAGTGGGAGGAAAAGAGAGAGCCTACAAATGAGCTTGAATTTCCCATAATATCTGGCACATTTGAGATGTTGAAGCATTCTGAATATCTGGTGACAGCAGGGAGGAAGAGTGTAAATCCAGAAGAGGAGTTCCTAGCACCCAGATCATATATACATGTGGGTAACAAAGACCCATTTCTCACATCTATTGGATTGATTGACATTATGTTGACTTCCCAGTTGTAGCCGGCTTGGAACAATGGAGATTTCTGGCGGCAGGTCAAGTTAGATGAGAGATTTTGAAGAGCCATTCAACCAGATGGAAAAGGAAAGTATGCAAGGGGCTGGGGCATGAAAAGCAGAGCAAGTAACAACAAATACATTATCCGTTTCCATGTTTTCCCATTTAATCACTCGTGTTAACTGATAAGCATAGCTAATATCTTTTGAATGATTTTCTGTGACAAGCACTAGGTGTAGCTTTACATATACATTATCATATGGCATCCTCTCAACTCCTACTCACATCCATGAGCTCTTTCCTCATTTAAAACAGGTGCTTTGAATAGTTTCACTTGACATGAGAAGGAATAAAAAAAAAAGTTGTTTTACCATTTTGCCATAACCAGCTAGTTGTGTAGACTAAATCTATAGGTATAACTTTTATACATTGTGCTATATAACTCCGATCCTGGCATACACCAGAAGCCTGGCTAAATGATACAACTCGTTCGAGGATTCACAATCAGAAAGTGGTTCTATAAAACAGCAATGGCTTGTGCTGTAAGAGCAAGAATCGACAAATGGGACCTCATAAAATTGCAAAGCTTCTGTAAGGCAAAAGACACTATCAATAAGACAAAAAGGACACCAACACATTGGGAAAGGATCTTTACCAATCCTAAATCTGATAAGGGACTAATATCCAATATATACAAAGAACTCAAGAAGCTGGACTCCAGAAAATCAAATAACCCTATTAAGACATGGCATACAGAGCTAAACAAAGAATTCTCAACTGAGGAATACTGAAGGGCTGAGAAAATGTCCAACATCTTTAATCATCAGGGAAATGCAAATCAAAACAACCCTGAGATTCCACCTCACACCAGTCAGAAGGGATAAGATCAAAAATTCAGGTGACAGCAGATGCTGGCAAAGATGTGGAGAAAGAGAAACACTCCTCCATTGCTGGTGGGATTGGTAGCTTGTACAACCACTCTGGAAATCAGTCTGGCAGTTCCTCAGAAAAGTGAACATAGTACTACCAGAAAATCCAGCAATACCTCTCCTGGGTATATACCCAGAAGATGTTCCAACTGGTAATAAGGACACATGCTCCACTGTTCATAACAGCCTTATTTATAATAGCCAGAAGCTGGAAAGAACCCAGATATCCCTCAATAGAGGAATAGATACAGAAAATGTGGTACAATTACACAATGGAGTACTACTCAGCAATTAAAACAATGAATTTATGAAATTCTTAGGCAAATGGATGGATCTGGATGATATCATCCTGAGTGAGGTAACACAATCACAAAAGAATACACATGATATGCACTCACTGATAAGTGGATATTAGCCCAGAAACTTAGAATACCCAAGATACAATTTGCAAAATACATGAAACTCAAAATGAAAGATGAGCAAAGTGTGGATACTTTGTTCCTTCTTAGAATGGGGAACAAAATACCCTTGGAAGGAGTTACAGAGACAAAGTACGGAGCTGAGACAGAAGGAAGGACCATCCAGAGACTGCCCCATCCAGTAATCCATCCCATAAACAACCATCAAACCCAGACACTATTGCATATGCCAGAAAGATTTTGCTGACAGGACCCTGATATAGCTGTCTCTTGTGAGGCTATGCCAGGTCCTGGCAAATAGAGAAGTGGATGCTCACAGTCATCTATTGACTGGAACACAGGGCTCCCAATTGAAGAACTAGAGAAACTACCCAAAAAGGTCTGCAACCCTATAGGAGGAACAACAATATGAACTAACCAGTACCGCCCCCCCCCCCCCAAGCTTGTGTCTCTAGTTGCATATTTAGCAGAGGATGGCCTAGTAGGCCATCAATAGGAGGAGAGGTCTTTGGTCTTTTGAAGAATATATGCCACAGTACAGGGGAATGCTAGGGCCAGAAATCGGGAGTGGGTAGGTTGGGGAGCAGGGCGGGGGGGAGGGTATAGGGGACTTTCGGGATAGCACTTGAAATGTAAATGAATAAAATATTTAATAAAAATAAAAAATGTAAGTTAAGAAAATATCTAATAAAAATAACAAAAAATAAAAATAAATTTTAAAAAAGAAAGTGGTTCTGGTAGATTTAAATGCAGATCTCTGTCTGTCCTTTTGTTGCCCAGGGTTGCTTGCTTTAGTTTTAGACATAGCCAATGATTCTACTGAGTCGAGACTCATTTTCATTCACTTTCATTTTCCCTGAGTACATCTACACATATAAACATAGTGTTGTTGGTACAACTGCCAAAATACAACCAAGTTAATAACACCCATCCTCTGTGCCATCCTTATCTAAACAGATCCAGAATTTTAATCCAAGCATCATTTTCTGCATGTCCTGCTTTCCAGTGGGTCTCATTAGTGGAAACATAAGGTGTGCAGTGAGGCCACATTCTTTGACCCTCTCTAGTAATGGAGGCTGATCTGATTGCTCCCACCTGGCTCACTACCCTACAGTTTGTCATCAGGGCAAGCAAGACCCTGTGCCCCACTGGTCTTAGCTGAGTCCTTCCTGTCTCTCTTACTTTTCTCTCCAGCGATTGATTTCTTTCTCTACCACAATCCCAGCATATCCCAGGTGTCTGTTGACATAGAGCTGAGAGGCTGCAGAAAAGGGACTGGAGAATTTGTGCTGTGCTGAGCTAACACCATAGGTCAGTGCCACCAGTCTGATTACTCCATTAGCCAACTCAGCCCCGACTTCGGAGCAGCAGACACTCTGGGGTTCTGAATTCCTTCTGGATTATTCATGAGTGCACAGCATCCCTTGGGACAGTCACAGGCAAATCCCAGATCAAATTTTTCACTTCCCCTGCAAAGGGCCCTATCAATATCCCTGGGGTCAGGCAGATGTACCATCTAGCCTTTCCTACCTGGGCTGAGGGTGCTCGGAGGCCACTTGGAGTTTACTAACCTGGATTAGATTTCCTCCCACTCACTGTGTCCTGGTGAGTGAGATCAAGGTTTGGGATAATTATCTAATGGTTTGGGGTAACTCTAAGGGAGTTTTAGTACTATTCCAATCCATCCTATTACAAGGTTCCCCTCCAGTCTTTCATGTACAACATTTGTGCCATACTTACCTTGCTTAAATACCTTTGATGCATTATCCAAGGCCTGGCTCCTTCATTGTTCTGCATGGTGTACAGTTTATTCCAACACACTGACATATCCCAACCAGGTATCAAATATGTCTCCAGTAATCCATACCATAAAATGGTAAGAGTATCCACAGTTGGAAATTTAATGATTTTTATAGTTATTAAAATTAATTAGCACAGATTTAGAGCCATCTCTATTGTCTTGTGTTTAACTACTTTGTCTTTTAAACAAAATAAACCATAGTTTATTTTTACGTGCATTAAGACTGATATAAAAGCAAAGCCATCATGCTTAGAAGTTACACAGATGCTTGTTATTAATGTGAGTCTATAAAGCATTTCAGGTACATTTTTTTTTTGAGACAGAGCTATCTAAAGTTGCCTTGAACTCCAGAGTTCCAGCCTTGGCTTCATGAATAGCTGAATATAACTGTAGTTTATATGATGGAAGAGGTAAGAGATTGGCTTGCTATGTCATCCAGGTTAACCTTGAACTTATTATGTAGCCCAACTGACCTCAAACTCACAGTAATATTCCCACCTCAGCTTTCCAAGTGCTAAGACAGCATGCATAGGCTACCATGCCTGGCTTTGTGATTTCTTATTAGACTTTTTACTCTCATTTTTAAGAAGCTGAATGCATGCATTTTCAGAAGCTTTGGCCTTACATAGTCTGTAAAACTATCAGCACACCAAGGTAATGAACATGATTATCCTACATTTTAAAATGCCACCAAATCACATGTGTGAGTCATGAGGTCTGAGAACAATGAACAAAAGCCGAGCTTCTCAGTCTGAGAAATGAGGACAATACAGGCACGTAGCTCAATTGAATTGATTCATTAAATAAATATTTATTGAGCTTCTAGAATGTTCCAGACACTGTTGCTTTATCCTTTACATAACTGTGCCAATGGCAGTGAATAAAATAAGCCTCTCAGAGCTGTTGTAGATGTATTTCAGTAAAGCTTAAATGAAATGAGAGTGTACTCACAGAGGGCTCATAACGGAGACTGGCATAGCATAAAACTCATAGCCTAATCCTTACAGACAGTATTGTTAAGAAGGTGTCATAGTACTACTCTCTGTTTTATAGAGAAGCTCAGTGCACAACAACCAACAGCTATAGAGACCAGCTATCACTAAGCATAACTGCATCTGAGTCTTAGCTTAAAATTTAACACACAATGCCTTTATGCCCGAAACACTAAAAATATTGTCATCATGTTGTATCAAATGCAAAGAAGTACTCCTAACTCTGTCAGTTCATTATACTTTTTTCACATATTCATGCCATTTCCAAATTCTGGTAATGCAATTACCCCTATGATAATATTCACTTATTTGTTTGCAAAATCTTGTTTGATTCTTATAAAATTTTAAATACGACATGTGTGATGGTTAATCTTGTCAACTTGATGGTATTTAGGATCACCATAGGAGAAACAATCTGACCATCTAGGTTAGGTTAATTGAAATGGGAATATCTACCCTAGATGTTTTAGACATGGGTCCAGACTGAGTTAGAAGGAGAAAGTGAACCAACTGTGAAAGGGCATACACCTCCCTGCTTCTTGGCTGAGCTTGCACTATAACCAGCTGATGAAAGCTCAAGCCCCAATTATTTCCTCACCATGATGAACTGTACCCTGAAACTGTGATTCAAAACTTCTCCTTATAGTTTTTGTTGGGCACTTGAATACAACAAGGAGGTAACAAATACACCATGAGAATATGCTACACCTTCAGGTTTCATCTACCACATTTGTTATTAAGGGAAGGAGTCCTCTAAATAAAATCTGAAACAATCTTGATCCTTAGGCTAATGGCAAGGAATTGCTACACAGTGGACAATTACTGGTTTGGGAACTAAATAAATTGCCATTCATATTTTCAACACAGTCAGTTGCTGGCTGGGTGTGCTTGTTGTGTGATTTACCTATTCTGAGTCTTCCTTCCGTTCTGCAAAATGGGAGAGTTACCTCACTCTGGTCCTTCTTAGTCCTCGAGTGTGTTTTGAGGTATATGGACAGTTGCTAAAGAAGGAATATAACTGAGCTGAAGGCAAAAAACATTGGTGACAACAGCCCTAAATCCCACCCCTAGTAGAAAAACAATAATGAACACTATGCTCCAACTTCCCTCAAAGTATTTAGCCATGGTATTTCTTATAAACTGTCAAGTTTTTGCTTCACACCTCTCCATATTTAAAATTATCTACAAATGTAATGAGTGTGTTGTGGGGTCTGTGATCACCATATACTTTATCCAAGATTTGGTAAACTAGATGAACATTCCAGCATTCAATAATGCAGAAGACAGTTTATCTAGCAGTAGGGTGAAATACACATTTTTGTAGATGATCTGGACCTCTCCTCCCTTCCTTTGAGTCATGGTGAGTAAATAAGTGGATTTGTACCAACAGAAACACAGTTACCTTGGAAGTTTAGAGAGAGAAAGAGACTTTGGGGATTATTTAGCTCCAGTTTATTCATTTTACAGGTGATAAAATTCAGCCTCTTTCAACCTCACCCCTAAAAGAAAATGGATAAGAATACCTGATGTAAGGATTAAGTAGTGTATAATTGCAGACCAGGGCCTGGTATGAAATTAGTGCTTAGCCAATGATACTGCCTGCTTGTCATAACATTTTGTCTGATATTTTGTATTTGCTTAAAGCCACATAGATAGTCTTGACATGGTGAAAAAGGAGCTAGGCCTCCCCAAGACAAGTGTTTTTTTCTAAATATCATTTATTCTGATATTTAATGAATGCCAACTACAGCCCATATATTTTTGTAAGTAGCAGACATACAGCAGTGAATACAATAGACCATTACCAACAAAACATTCACTTTATGAAGCATAAAGTCTAATTGAGAAAAAAAGATAACAATGTAAGTAAATATATTTTAAATTGTAACATGGAAAAAATAAATTAGAGTTGTGTAGGGGTATAGAGGTCCAGTGTTAAATGAAATGGTCAAGAATGCTAGCAATTGAAGAAGGAAACCACTTGAAAGTTGAGAGGTATGCCTTATAGACGGTGAGAACTCCAAGTTCAAATTATTTGAGACAGAAACTGGCTGTGTGTATGAACCTCAGCAGAGAGACAGCAAGGCAACAAGAGACAATCTTATGTAATCAAGGCTGATTTCAGGAAACCCTAGAAAACTGAAGCTGAAAAGGACCTTGAACTCCTGATTCTCCTCCCTCCACTTTCCAAGTACTTCAATCACAAATATGAGCCATCCTGCCCAGCTCATTGTGGACCATGTTCTATGTTCTTTCATTCACAGACAAGCTACATGCCCAACAAATATTCATTGACTCCTTCCTGCATAACAAGCACTGGTCTAGGTACTAGAGAGATAAACTAAATCTTTGCCTTCATGGAACTTGCATATAAATAATGCACAACAGATGGAAAATATCCTGCCATGGGAAATGGATTATAGAGAAGCATGTCTTCATTAATTATGTTTGCCCTGTCCACTCTGGGTGGCAATAAACATATATAAGCACCTTCACTTTAAACATAGGCATCCCTAAATGAGATGTATTGTAAACACAAATATGTAGTGGATTTGAAAGGCTTGATATGAAAAAACAAAATGTTAAACACCTCAATAATTTTTCTACATTGATTACATTGCATGGTGATAATATTATAGGCACATAATACATTATATAATTGCATTACTGATATTACTTTTATATTTTCTTTTGTGTTCTTATTAGCATGACTACTAGCATACTTAAGTCTGTGCATGTGGCTCACATCAGGCATCTTTTTGCACTGCTGTGGAATATGTTTTGAAACAAATGCATACTCTGGGTGCTGGTAAATCAACTGCAGGAGATATGTTGAACCATTTGCTGGGTACTCTTGCACTTGCCCACCAAATGGCTGGTAAGAAAAAGGGTTGGATGAAGCTCTTTTTTAAAAAGTCCATTCTACAGCCCTTGTTCGCCAATTCTTGTTAACCAAATTGGAGACAGAGAAGAAACACAAGTATGAAATTTTAAAATACTATAAATCAAGTACAACTTATGTTTTACATTGAATACTAGTAATACATAAAAAGAGAATAGGTTCTAAATTATCTTCTCTCCCCTGACTCTATCAGGATATCAGTGAAGCAAGAATAAGAAATAGTTTGGTGACATCACTACAACTTGCTTACAACCATCAGCCAAATGAGCCCCATTTTCGATGAAATTAATTTGTCTCATTCAAGGTAATTTCTTTCACAGGAACTGAGTATTACATCAGATTTAGCCTCTCCTCCTCCTCTCATAATGCCTCCTTCAGGAGTCCAAGGTTATGACTCCAATCCACCAATATTGAGGAGTACTCAGTGCAATAGAATGTCAGCCAACCTTTTTCTAAACCCAAATCAACCTTCAGGTTTTCAGAAGCCGTAGGCAAAGTCCACATTCACGACTCTTCACCACCCAAGTTGATGACTCATGGAATTGAATTTATAAACTGTCTTCATGCCTCTTAAAATAATACAAATTTATCATACTGGAGACTTGGGATATAGCTTAATTGCTCAGTGGTATAATGTTTGCACAAGGTCCTAAATTCCAGCTCCCTGATGAGTGTTTGTGTGTGTATACATACATACATATATGTGTGTGTGTGTGTGTATTAGGTGTATGTGTAATACTTTGAAAATCCCAAACAAAATTTATAAACAAACTTTAATAATAACTTTGTGAATAGAGAACTGAATAAAAAGGAAGGGAGAGGGAGCAAGAGAAGACATGAATAAAAAGCAAATATAAAGAATGGCATTTTCTAAGCCTTTCATTCCTGCCAACATAGAGCAGATCTGCTTTGGCAGCCAGGTACTCATTTAATCATTTTATGATACACATATTGGCTTTTTTCAAGGTGTCCTATAAAAAGCATTTCTTACAGTGGGACACCCCTGGGCAGGTATGTGAAGTTCTAGTACAAACACACAGACCACTGTAGCCATAGAGAGATACAGAAGAGTTTGGTTTCCATGACTATTAGGACTTTGAACAAGCTTCCTGGCTGTTCTCCTAGGTGTCTGTATTTAAAACATAATAGAGTCCTGAGCCACACCCGACCGGTATGAAAACTATAAACACTGTTAATGATAGGAACTTCATTTAGTAAAACAATACCAATTGAGAGGCATGGAATTATAATAATTTGGTAATACTTTTAAGACCTGGACAGAGGCTTCTTTCTAATCCGATTTCGTGAATCTGCTATGGGCTCTTTGTGGACCCAGTTTCCTCTGGCCTTTCATGATGTAGTTGTCTTGCCTCACTGAATGTTATTCTAAGCAAAGTAGATTATTTTCTTCAAACATTCTTGACTTTCTTGTTAAATACCACTCTACATCACCAAATACATTACACACCATACATGTATATGTATAAGGCTGCACACAGCAAACTATGTGCACTCTTCAACATCAACCTTGTAAGTGCCATTTCAAGAATTCTTTTGACTACATGCAATCTGCCTCAGATTTAACTTTCCAAGTAAATACATGAGGAATGTTGTTGGATCACAAATATTCACCCTTCTACTAACTCCATTGCCCTCAGGCTTGATAGAATCTAGCATTTGCTTCTTCTGTTCAGGGGGGCCTGGTAATCCTTCATCCATTTTGGAGTTTAGGGCCAAGTAACAGAAATCATCTAATATAGGGCTAAAGATCTGGGGCAATGGATGTTTTTTGTCACACACTTGAGAAATGAATTGATCCCCTATCTCTAGAGGAAAAACACATGATGTTTTCCAACTGGCAAGACAGTGGAAGAATAATGTTGTGGAAACAAGGGCCTATTCACTAGAACCATTGTGGCACCATCCTGCCGTGGGGAGTGGTGAGTTTACATCACTCCACCCACTTACAAAATCTCAAATGTGAAGTTCGGTTTACTGGCAAAAAATGTTTTCAAACTCCTCACTCCCACCCCTTCAAGTATTTTTTTTCTTCTTCTAATAAATGACTAAATGTCATTCTGTTATCTCAAAGCTGAAAGCACAGTCCAAGTCTCTCAACCCTCGAGGCCATGTGGCCTCTAAAGAGCTAATGCTGCCATTGAGTTTTGGTTGAGATCCTACATATCACTTTTTTGAGTTAGTCCTAAATGTTAGGGGAAATTTCCTTCTATTGCCAGGAGCTGGAAGAAGAAATGAGTTTCAGTGGGAACAAACTATGTCCAAACCATAGCAGTGACTATTAGGCATGGAATAACAGCAATTAGATGATACCTTTGTAGAGCTATCTCTGTGGCAACTTTTTCTCTAAATCTATTTCTACTTTCTCTCATAAAACATCTGCATAGTTGCATGCTACAGCCAGGGTTCAAGTAGAGAAGAGGTAGTTTGTTCTTTGTTTCTCATAAAAAGAAACATTCCCTTCTCTCCATTTATATGAATTAATCTATATGCTCAGTGCTGAGTTAATTTCTGAAAATAGAGTCGATTTTCCACGATTATTTAATGAATCTGAATCTTATTTCATTGGAAGTGGGATAAGTGCATTAAGACATAGTTAGCCTCAGGTGATGATGAGTCCCCACTGGAGGAATGCAATGGGAAGCATGTTATCATCAGTCAGAGGAGAAGAAGCAATGGGATAGACAGCAGCACTGTCATCGGTACTCATCCATTTGTAGAGTATAAATGTCTTTTCTGGAAAAGACAAGGTTATAAGGTTATTGTCACAGTCAATCAGTAACCATGTAACTTTATGTAGAAATGAAACCAATCCTTTATTTGACTTTCGTCCAAGTTGGTACACTCTTAGACCCGAAGTCAGAAACTTCCCCATTGATGTGATTAACATCTAAAATCAGGTAACACTTAATATGTGCCAGGTGGTATAAACTACTCCTCATAGAGTCTCTCCTTTAAAGTTTCACAGTAGCTTCCAGATGCTCTCATTTTATAATTAGATAAGCTGAGAAAAGGTTGAGGAACTTGCTCAAGTCTTCACAATTGTTGAAGTTGAGGGTCCAGGGTTGGACTTGGGTTACTAAAATTCCAAACAAATAATCATCCATTCGAAAGATGAGCCTCATCAATAGATCTCAAGTCATGCAGATGATGGTAAACTAGACACAGTACTCATATTTATAGAGTTTTCAGTCAAGTGGAAGATAAAAATAGAAAACAAATACAGTTCTGCAGAATGTTCATAGTTATTGTAAAGGAAAGGAAATGAAGACAGAGAGAGGGAGAACTTTGTTTATAGTTCAGGAATCAGAAAATTCATGAGAGTGAATTTCAGCTGAACTGTGAGGCAAGGGCATAAACAATGTGTAATCCTTTTTTTGTTAAATTTTTTTTATTAGATATTTTCCTTATTTACATTTCCAATGCTATCCCAAAAGTCCCCATACCCTCCCCCCCACTCCCCTACCCACCCACTCCCACTTTTTGGCCCTGGTGTTCCCCTGTACTGGGGCATATAAAGTTTGCAAGTCCAATGGGCCTCTCATTCCAGTGATGGCTGACTAGGCCATCTTTTGATACATATGCAGCTAGAGTCAAGAGCTCTGGGGTACTGGTTAGTTCATATTGTTGTTCCACCTATAGGGTTGCAGATCCCTTCAGCTCCTTGGGTACTTTCTCTAGCTCCTCCATTGGGGGCCCTGTGATCCATCCAATAGCTGACTGTGAGCATCCACTTCTGTGTTTGCTAGGCCCAGGCATAGTTTCACAAGTGAGAGCTATATCTGGGTCCTTTCAGCAAAATCTTGCTAGTGTAGGCAATGGTGTCAGCATTTGGAAGCTGATTATGGGATGGATCCCTGGATATGGCAGTCTTTAGATGGTCCATCCTTTCTTCACAGCTCCAAACTTTATCTCTGTAACTCTTTCCAAGGGTGTTTTGTTCCCAATTCTAAGAAGGGGCACAGTGTCCACACTTTGGTCTTCGTTCCTCTTGAGTTTCATGTGTTTAACAAATTGTATCTTATATCTTCGGTATCCTACGTTTTTGGGCTAATGTCCACTTATCAGTGAGTACATATTGTGTGAGTTCCTTTGTGATTGTGTTACCTCACTCAGGATGATGCCCTCCAGGTCCATCCATTTGCCTAGGAATTTCATAAATTCATTCTTTTTAATAGCTGAGTAGTACTCCATTGTGTAAATGTACCACATTTTCTGTATCCATTCCTCTGTTGAGGGGCATCTGGGTTCTTTCCAGTTTCTGGCTATTATAAATAAGGCTGCTATGAACATAGTGGAGCATGTGTCCTTCTTACCGGTTGGAACATCTTCTGGATATATGCCCAGGAGAGGTATTGCTGGATCCTCTGGTAGTATTATGTCCAATTTTCTGAGGAACCGCCAAACTGATTTCCAGAGTGGTTGTACAAGCTTGCAATCCCACCAACAATGGAGGAGTGTTCCTCTTTCTCCACATCCTCGCCAGCATCTGCTGTCACCTGAATTCTTGATCTTAGCCATTCTGACTGGTGTGAGGTGGAATCTCAGGGTTGTTTTAAGTTGCATTTCCCTGATGATTAAGGGTGCTGAACATTTTTTCAGGTGCTTCTCTGCCATTCGGTATTCCTCAGGTGAGAATTCTTTGTTCAGTTCTGAGCCCCATTTTTTAATGGGGTTATTTGATTTTCTGGAGTCCACCTTCTTGAGTTCTTTATATATATTGGATATTAGTCCCCTATCTGATTTAAGATAGGTAAAGATCCTTTCCCAATCTGTTGGTGGTCTTTTTGTCTTATTGACGGTGTCTTTTGCCTTGCAGAAACTTTGGAGTTTCATTAGGTCCCATTTGTCAATTCTCGATCTTACAGCACAAGCCATTGCTGTTCTATTCAGGAATTTTTCCCCTGTACCCATATCTTCGAGACTTTTCCCTACTTTCTCCACTATAAATTTCAGTGTCTCTGGTTTTATGTGGAGTTCCTTTATCCACTTAGATTTGACCTTAGTACAAGGAGATAGGAATGGATCAATTCACATTCTTCTACATGATAACTGCCAGTTGTGCCAGCACCATTTTTTGAAAATGCTGTCTTTTTTCCACTGGATGTTTTTTGCTCCCTTGTCAAAGATCAAGTGACCATAGGTGTGTGGGTTCATCTCAGGGTCTTCAATTCTGTTTCATTGGTCTACTTGTCTGTCGTTATACCAGTACCATGCAGTTTTTATCACAATTGCTCTGTAGTACAGCTTTAGATCAGGCATGGTGATTCCACCAGAGGTTCTTTTATCCTTGAGAATAGTTTTTGCTATCCTAGGTTTTTTTGTTGTTCCAGATGAATTTGCAGATTGCCCTTTCTAATTCCTTGAAGAATTGAGTTGGAATTTTGATGGGGATTGCATTGAATCTGTAGATTGCTTTTGGCAAGATAGCCATTTTTACAATTTTGATCCTGCCAATCCATGAGAATGGGAGATCTTTCCATCTTCTGAGATCTTCTTTAATTTCTTCCTTCAGATACTTGAAGTTCTTCTCATACAGATCTTTCACTTCCTTAGTTAGAGTCACGCCAAGGTATTTTATATTGTTTGTGACTATTGAGAAGGGTGTTGTTTCCCTAATTTCTTTCTCAGCCTGTTTATCCTTTGTGTACAGAAAGGCCATTGACTTGTTTGAGTTAATTTTATATCCAGCTACTTCAATGAAGCTGTTTATGAGGCTTAGGAGTTCTCTGGTGGAATTTTTAGGGTCACTTATATATACTATCATATCATCTGCAAAAAGTGATATTTTGACTTCTTCTTTTCCAATTTGTATCCCCTTGATCTCCTTTTGTTGTCTAATGCTCTGGCTAGGACTTCAAGTACAATGTTGAATAGGTAGGACAGCCTTGTCTAGTCTCTGATTTTAGTGGGATTTCTTCCAGCTTCTCACCATTTACTTTGATGTTGGCTACTGGTTTGCTGTAGATTGCTTTTATCATGGTTAGGTATGGGCCTTGAATTCCTGATCTTTCCAAGACTTTTATCATAAATGGGTGTTGTATTTTGTCAAATGCTTTCTCAGCATCTAACGAGACGATCATGTGGTTTTTGTCTTTGAGTTTGTTTATATACTGGTGTAATCCTTTTCTTAAGGTGTCAACAACAAACGGAGGAATGATTCTACCAATGTTCACTCTGGGGAATTCTATGAGTTTATTTGAGCTTCCTTATGGAGCACAGGTGAGGAGATATTCAGAGGTATGGCTCTTCCTCTCCCAACAGTCAGCAACTGAAAAGTCATCACTTAGCAGGGATTTAGCAGGGATAAGGGCTTTCCTGTAACCTCATATGTGCAGCCCTCCCATGCCACCTCAACACCAGCCTCCCCCAGTCTATATACTTTAGCTACTTTGAGAGGACATGTATTTAAGGCAGAATGAAGTATATAATTTGCAGTAGGGAGAGTCTGGAAACTCAGGTGAGCATCTCATGATGCCCTTTGCTCCTTTATGATCCATAAACAGTCAAAAAGCCCAGAAGAGATCATCCTTTTGCAAGAGGACACAGTTGAAGTCCCTGAGATGGCAGTTGCTTGGCTCCAAGTACAGTTATACTACACCGTCATGTGAAAGGGAAAATGGGTACATCTCCAAGGTAGAATTTTAAAACAGTAGCAGAATCAGAATTGCTACAGAAAACAAAAGACAGGGAGAGTGGTGTTGCTCATTCTGGAGAAGTAGGCAGAGACCACAATGCAAGGCCTGTGGGGACCTTGGGGATACTCAAGTTTACTCTAGATGCATTCTGAAGCTGTCAAGGTGCTATATGAGAAAGAAAGCACTTTGTGTGTGCATGTTTGTGTGTGCACATGTGTATGTATGTAGATGGAGGTCAGAGAAAAATCTCAGTTGTCTTATGTTACGCCCTGGGTCCCATGCAACTTCCTCCCCATTGAAAATAAATTTAATTTGGTGTGTGTGTGTGTGTGTGTGTGTGTGTGTGTGTGTGCATATTCGTGGGTACATGCATATGTGTGAATTGAGTTCTGGCACACTTGTGCCACAGTATGTGTTTTGAGATTCAAAGGCAACATTCAAGAATTGGTTCTCTCTTTTCACCATGGGATGTGTTATAGAGCTCAGGTTATGTGTTCTTCCTGATTAGCGCTTCTACTCTCAGAGCCATCTCACTGGCCGAGCCCTTTTGTGTTTAAAGACAGGGCCTCTCATTGGCCTAGAACTTCTCAAGTTGGATAGACTAGTGATAGATCATGGAGTCTCGGGGATCTGTTCTCCACCCTACCCCCAGCACAGGATTACATGTATCAACACACTTGGAGTTTTACCTATGCTCTCAGTTTCATGTGCTTTCAAGTCAAACACTTCCACTGAGTGAGTTGTCTTCTTAATATTTTTCATTCCTTTTTTCTATCATTCCTTGGTTTCCTTTTGTTTTTCTTCTTTTGTTTACACATGAGGGTCTCTTTATCCAAGGCTGGTCTCACACTCACTATGTAGCCTAGAATGACTTAGAATTTGTTGTTTCTCCTGCCCTCAGTTCCTGAACCCTGGAATTGCAAGTGCAAACCACCACAAACAATCTTCATCTTAAAACTTCATATCTCAAATACTCCTCTTTGTAAAATGGACAATTTGAGAAAGAGTATATATGAAAATATTAATTGAGAAGACACTGTAAAAACCAGAAAATAAATAGGAGCATGGAAACTGAGACGAGACAGGCGGATTCAAGAGACACTCCATGGGAATGAATGGAAAAAGTGTGGTGGCATCACATGCAATGAGGAAAGTAAGAGATGACTATGATCCCCAGTGTCAGCCCCTTAGAGGGTATCCATTTCCACCCATAAAATTGTCCCATGAGGAGAATGGGACAATGAAGAAGAGGTGTAAAAGTGGTAGGTTGTCCTCCTCAGTCCAAACTCTTAATAAACAGAGGGACAGTCCATGGTTAAATATGAAAAGCAAAACCTTAATAGATGTCTAGTATAGAAATCTATGATAATTAAAGAGTTCTTACATCTCAATTTCTTGAATTGATAAAAACTTTTAAGCAATGAAAATGCCCCCTGCCCAGCCTAGATTATGGGGCTATATGATAAGAGGGATTAGTCTAAGTGCCATGGAAACGGGAAACTGAAGTAAAATTACTATTTAGCCCTCATTGATATAAATACTGAACAACATGAGTCAAGATGAAGGAAACCAGTATCCAGTGGGATGGCTGAATGAACCATGCAGGTGTCTTGATTATCACCACAAAGGTGCCCAGAAATAGCAGGGCCTAGAGACAGCAAAGGAAAAACAATTATTATTGAGCATTAGGGAAGGGGTTAATATCAAGTTCACTAGATCAGCTAGTTCTGTGCTTACAGTAAGAGTTTAAAAGGAAAAGAAGTTATTTCAACAAGGATACTGATAACAGTATAGAGTTTTAGTGAACACACTAAACACAAGTTTAGTCAACACGCTGAGCCTCATCTTATGATATGAGTCATGACATGTGTCAGAAAGGCTCTGGCAGGTTTAGATGATGAAGACTTACGTGTAAAGCATGTTCATAAAAACAGGAAATCAATAAAAATAAAGTAAAAGAGACACAGAACTCTGTCCGGGTCTTTGAATGCAAAGCTGGAAACTGACAAGCTATGAGTACATAGGAAAATATATATTTTCAAAGAAATAACTATTATACAAAATGAATTCAATGCTATTTTTGTAGGCCTTTTATTGCATATTATTTGGTTTGGGCATTTTTTTTTTGGTCTTTCCTGGTCTTTTTCTTGGATATTGTGGTTTCCAGTTGTGTGTTTTCAAAGATTTGTGTGTGTGTGTGTGTGTGTGTGTGTGTGTTTATTTCACTTTGTTATTATTTTTTAATTCTGGTTTATTTGATTTTTTGTGTTTGTTTTGTTTTCTAAAGAATGGAAGGAAGGAAGGAAGGAAGGAAGGAAGGAAGGAAGGAAGGAAGGAAGGAAGGAAGGAATCAGGCAGGCATGGAGTTGGATGTGTGATAAAGTGGAGAGGATCTAGAAGGAGCTGGGGGAGGGGAACTGTGATTAGAATATGTTGCATGAAAGTAATTTATTTTCAATAAAAATAATGCAATGAAAAAACTCATTTGTCTAATTAACACATGGAAATTTTTCAAGCCTGAATAATAATTATCAAATTACATAAAGTGATGATATATTGCAGGTGAGAAGACGAAGCTTGTCCTAGGAATGGGTAGTATCTTCCCAAGGTACGCTGTGTATAATCCTTTCGTATAAGAATCATTTGGGGGCAAAGATTATTGTCCCCTTCATGCCAGGTTCTGTTCAGCATCTAGGTAGAGTTGGTGTAAAAGTTAGTCCAGGCTTATAATTTATCAGCACTGATGAACCAGATCCTATAGTGGAGTAGCTATGACAGGATAGAACATGGACCTGCTCCTACTTGAGCCTGAGTCAAGTGTAGCATCAAAAGCCATCTCCATAAAAACTGTCAGGGGTCGAGATGTGTGCAGTGACCCACAAATCAATATGGACTATTGCTCCTGGAGTTTGTTTTATGTTATAACTGATATATAAATGATGAGACTTTATTGCTGAAGACATTCTCAGACTGTGACTGAGCTGGTTTCTGTCACACTAACTACTGGCTTTCATTATGCTAGTAGACAATACACAAGTCACCAGAATACAATTTCTGTTGGCAGTCATTTTTAGATACAGATCCTATGTATTACAATACCAAGATACTAGGCAAGAAATAGTGGCACAACTGTTGTGTTTGCAACTGACTGTTTTAAAATTACATTTAAGGCCTCTTCCATAAGAAAGAAACAATATTTGGTATCATGAGACAAAACCTCTGGCTAGAGATGTCACTGGCCCCAATAGAAAAACAACTACTACTGTTATGTTAAATGAATATGATATGCCTGTCTGATTGACTTCTGAATATTTGCTTGTTCTCATTGAATACTACTGCTGTCCATCTTGATCATTGAGGTAACTTGTTATTGTGTTAATGGGTTTGTTTGTTTGTTTGTTTGTTTTATTTTGCTTTAAAGTGGGAAGTGTTTACTTTAGAGACTTGTAACTGGTCTGAGAATAAATGACTGCCATGAGATTGCAGTCCACTACTAAAACATGACTTTTTTTAAAATGTCAAATATTTATAACACACCCTTATAGAATCATAGAACTTTGGAGAAGATAAAACATTAAAAAAATGTTAAAGCCAGAAAGTAGTCCATACCTTTTGGCATGCTCTATTTCCTCTGATTTGAGGAATCTCCTGGAAAGAAGAAGAAGGCTCCTAAGATTCAAGAAGCTAAGGAAACTTAGAAGGCCCAGGAAGTTCAAAAACTTAAGAGATTCTTAAGGTTCCCTATGGTTATAAAAGCAGCAAACAATTGCTGGTCAGGAGGAAACTCTTTGGTGGAGCTGAGGGCAAGATGCAGAAGGAACCATCAATGCAGCTATCATGGGCCATTATGTGCTGGGGTCAACTTTCAGTAAAGTAGATGCTGGCTTCTGTAAGTAATCCACACACCCCCCTCCATGCTCTTGCAGGTAACTTCAATAATCTTGTGTTTTCACCAAGATAGAGTTGGGTAGAATAATTTCTAAAGCCTGTCATTCATGCGTATTTGAGATAAATAGACATCTGTTCATGTCTCCCCAGGAAGTCACACAGCAAAAGGTCCCCTTAGAATTCTGGCTCTAAGAAGGAGGGAGGGATCTGGGTTGGAGAGCAGAGGGGGAGGGGACTCGGACCAGGCAAGATCAGGTGTGGGAAAAGACAGGAAGGAGACCCTGAAGGCCAGGAGAATGGAGGGAAACCTGCAGCTTCTAGGAATGAGATGGTTGGGAATCTCTAGGCAGTCCCAGACACCTGGGATTGGGAAGGCTCAGAAGAGTCAGTGAGGGTGACCTTAACTGAGATGCTTATCAGTAGGGACATGGAACCTGAAGAAGCCACCTCCTATAAAGAAGCAGAACCCCCTAGGGGAGGGATAAGGACACCAACCCACCCAAAAATTTTTCAACCCAAAATTTGTCCTGTCTAATGATACTCTGTAATGCTTACAGACTGGAATCTAGCAAAACTGTTCTCTGAGAAGGTCTATCTAGAAACTGACTGAAGTAGATGCAGATACCCACAGCTGAAAATTGGACCAAGGTTGGGGACCCATATGGAAGAGTTGGGGAAAGGATTGAAGGCCCCGTGGCATATAGGAACCACACAGGAAGACCAACAGAGCCAACTAACCTGGATGCCTGGGAAATCTCAGAGACTGAGCCACCAACCAAAGAGCATTCACTAGCTGGACTTTGGCCCCTAACACAGAAGTAGCAGGTGCACAACTCAGTCCTCATGGCTGCCTTGTCTGGCCTCAGTGGAAGGGGATACACCTAACCCTGTAGAGCCTTGATGCTCTAGGGTAGGGAGTGGGGATACCAGGAGGGAGCCCTCTGCTCTCTCAGAGGAGAAGGGGAAGGAGATGAGGAGAGGGTCTCTGTGAGGGTAGACGAGAGGGAGGGAAGTAATTGTGATGTAAATAAGTAAATAAACAACCAAAACAAAACCAAAAGCCTCTCTCCCAAATT
The DNA here is from genome assembly GCF_000001635.26 of Mus musculus. Taxonomy (NCBI): domain Eukaryota; kingdom Metazoa; phylum Chordata; class Mammalia; order Rodentia; family Muridae; genus Mus; species Mus musculus. The sequence goes on from NC_000068.7 coordinate 109,535,419, forward strand.
TAAAAAACTTAAGCAAATAAATAAAAATAATTTAAAAAGGAAAAATTACCATTTTGCAACCCTGTGCATAGTAAGAACTTGGCTTTTTAATTCACTGCAACTTGTACAATTCTTTTTTTATTAGATATTGTCTTCATTTACATTCCAAATGTTATCTCCCTTCCTAGTTTCCTCTCTGAAAATCCCCTATCCCCTCCCCCTCCCCCTGCTCCCCAACCCACCCACTCCTGTTTCCTGGCCCTGGCATTCCCCTATACTGAGGCATAGAATCTTCGAAAGACCAAGAGCCTCTCCTCCCATTGATGGCCAACTAGGCCATCCTCTGTTACATATGCAGCTAGAAACACGAGTCCCACCATGTGTTTTCTTTGATTGGTGATTTAGTCCCAGGGAGCCCAGAAGGTACTGGTTAGTTCATATTGTTGATCCTCCTATGGGGCTACAAACCCCTTTAGCTCCTTGGGTACTTTCTCCAGGTCCTTCATTGGGGACCCTGTGCTCCATCCCATGGATGACTGTAAGCATCCACTTCTCTATTTGCCAGGCACTGGCATAGCCTCACAGGAGACAGCTATATCAAGGTTCTGTCATCAAAATCTTGTTGGCATCTGCAATAGTGTCTGGGTTTGGTGGTTGTTTGGAGGATGGATCCCTGGGTGGGGCAGTCTCTGGATGGTCCTTCCTTCAGTCTCAGCTCCAAACTTTGTCTCTATAACTCCTTCCATGGGTATTTTGTTCCCCCTTCTAAGAAGGATCAGAGTATCCACACGTTGGCCTTCCTTCTTCTTGAGTTTCATGTGTTTTGCAAATTCTATCTTGGGTATTCTGAGTTTCTGGGTTAATAATATCCAATATATGTAGAATTCTTAAATGGACCAAATAGCAAGAAAGGCAAAGTCAGTGGATGTGTGAACTATACTAGCAACCTTGTTTTGCCCAGTGGAAAGGTTGTTTGTTTGACTGTTTTTGACTTTTCTCTGGCATGTGTTATACATGTTAATACATATTGTCATAACAGAGCACATTTGTGTAACTAAAATTTGTGGTGATGCTATGTGTAAAGAATTAAGGGATGAGAGATAGTGTATGCCAATGGGGTGAAACTGGGAACAATCACAGTCTTCATTTTTTTATACTATGAAGTAAGCAAGTAACACCTGAATAAGAAAAATGGAACTAGAAATAAAACTACTAGCATGCTATTAAGAACTATGGTTGTAAATGCAAAAAGAAACAATTTCCCCAGGCCTGAAATAGTTATTTCTGTTTTCAAGTAATAACATTATTATTTTCAACAAGAAAAATACAATTCTTCCAATTGGTTGCCATAGCCCATACCATCAGAATGTTGTATCAGGGATTGATAAAGGGCTGTGAAAATCCGACACACTATGCTCACAGAGCATGTCCTAAGAACAAGAGACATTTCTGCTAGTCTTTATAAGATAGTAAGACATGTCTCAGAACAGGTTTGAGTGAGTAGGACCAAAATCAGAAGAAAAACACATGAGGATAAAAACCTATGAAGGAAAAGAAGAGGCAAGAGGAAAACAACATGTTTTAAGATCTCAGAGTTACAGAAAATAGCTTTACTTTTCTCCTCTGCTAAATCATCTTCTATCATTGGGGCCCTCAAGGACTCTCCAGCAATAACCTGGGAAACTCCTTGAGTTTATGATTTCCGAGGAATGAGACACAAGGACAGAAAAGGGAGAGGGAGTGGTCAGGAGAGGGAGGGTTGTAAACACACACATACACACACACACACACACACAAACATGAGAGAGAGAGAGAGAGAGAGAGAGAGAGAGAGAGAGAGAGAGAGAGAGACTGCTCTACAATTTCCCCATCAGTGTACACACAATAGCACCTTCAGCTGGGACCCAAGCCTTAACACAGAAGCTTGTGAATGACATAATGACACTTCATATGAAAATCTAAATATTATATGAATATATACATATATACATATATATGTATGTGTGTATATATACATATATACATACATATATATATATATATATATCTCACGCATTTGTGTGTGTTACAACCCTCCCTCTCCTGACCACTCCCTCTCCCTTTTCTGTCCTTGTGTCTCATTTCTCGGAAATCATAAACTCAAGGAGTTTCCCAGGTTATTGCTGGAGAGCTATTGAGGCCCCCAATGATAGAAGATGATTTAGCAGAGGAGAAAGTAGGGCATAACTGAAGGTAGTACATCACTGGGGGCATAACTTTGAAGGCTTTCTGTTCCTAGTCATTTTATTTCTTTCTCCTCCTGTTCTTTTTCTTTTCCTCTTCCTCTCCCTCCTTCTCTTCCTCCCTCTCCCTACCCCATCCCCCCTTCCTCTCCTTCATGACCAGTACAAGAAGAACAGCCTCTCCAGTAAGCCATGCTTTAGGACCAAAACAATGAATTTAGTTGAGCTTGGCCTGAAACTCCTAAAACAGAATTAATCCTTTCTTCTGTAAACTTTGTCAGGTATTTTGTTACAGTAATAGAAAAAAAATTGACTAGTACACATTGATTTCTTTCTTTCTTTCCTTCTTTCTTTTCTTTTTTTTTTTTTTTTTTTTTGTTAACAAACATTTGCAAAACATGAATTTGTACTTATATGGAAAAAGTACTACTGAACCAAGGAAGAATAAAGGAGATAAAGTTCCTTCTGTAAGTTGTTTGTCAGACAACAGGCAAATTATAAAATATTTATAAACCCCAATGTAAAATCTTACTATCATTCAAATAAAGGACAGCAGAAAGGAAATAGAGCTCACTTTGCATAGCAAGTGAATTTGATTCTGAAGGGTTATAAAGATGATAAGACCTACACAAGATTAAGCTTATCAAAATTCTACCATGGATGGAGGAGGAGCTCATAAGGCCACACCCAAACTCAGGAGCTATTGACAGGTAAAGGCTATTGGGGGAGGGGAGATCATTTTCCTCTCTGGTGTAGCCACTCTTTTGAGTTGCTAACACTCCACTATCTGCCCCACACCCATGCTCTTGCAAGCAACCCTAATTAAATTCAATGGGTCATTTTAAAATAGTGTTCAGAGTGAGTTGGAGGAGAATTATGAGATGGCACCCCAAACCCAGAGAATATTCAAGATGACAAATTGATGTGATTAGTGGGAGCTCACCAGGGTGAGCTCCATCAAGTAGGAAATTGCCCAGGGAACTAGCTTATCATAGTTGGTTACTGAATTTGGTATCTGTTTGAAATAAAATTCCACTGGGTCTCTCCTCTGTGTACTGGGAGGGGGATCAAGAAGCTAAATAATGTTTTCTTTTTAAATTTGTTTTTAAAGATTTGAATAGATTCCTTGATTATCCCTAGAAATTAAACCTTAGCAATAAAAAAAATATTTGAATCTCTCTAGCTGTCTTTCTTAAAGAATTTGAAAGTTGACACAGAACTTGCTCATCTTCTCTTTAAAGACCTCTGGGTTGCACTTGGTCTGTCTTTCAGAAACAATGAACTAAATGAACACTTGGTTCTTCTTCTTTCTCCTCCTTCCTCTCCTCCTCTTCCTCTTCCTCCTCCTCTTCCTCTTCCTCTTCTTCTAGATTCTTTAGAAACAGAAATGCTTATACTGTACCTCCTGCATTGTGTGAGGTCTCCTCTTTCCTTTAAATAGCCCTTCTTGTTTAAACCTAAAAATCATCACTTGAAAGTTGAAATTATTTCAGATGTTTTCCCTCTCCGTGGCTTGATATAGTTTCTGCACACCTTCCAATTCTTGTTCCCATTTAGTTCTGCCCTCTGAATTCATGCTAAAAATGTGTTTTTAAAACATATTTTCAGTGTTAAGAAGTCGTCATGCCTATCAGCCTTTGTAGGCTGAGAAGATAGTGTTGCTCAGAAGCCACTTTCTACAACTTTGGGAAAAGCTGAACTATAATATTTTAAAACACAAGGGTAACAAGAGTAGACAGGCAACAAAAATACTTAGTTCCAAAGTGTTGGCAATAGGGTAAAATCCACACAACTCAAGACAGTTTCTCATGAAGAATGGTAAAAGTCATACAGTGGACCACTTTGCACCACATCCTCCAGCGAAAATTCTGAAATGACTTAAAAGCATGGTAAATCCAAGTTGATCATCCATCACCCTCACAAACCATTCTTTCACTACCCCTAATTTGATACAGATGTGGTAAGATTATCAAAGACCAGCTCTGACACACTTGTACCTTTCTTAAGAAAAAAGCAGAATTTAAAAATTATTTTTGAATTTCTGCCACCTACTGGCAACTTAAAGCGGTAGAACTGAGCACAGAGCACTCACACTTCTGGTTGGAGGCTAGAATTGTCCTCTGAACCTGCAACTGGCCTTCAGTATTTCTAGTTGACTCAAGAGAGAACACAGTGAGCATTGAATGGTTTTGGAAGCTTTTTCCCAGGTCCTAGAGCAAGCTATAACCATCTTGTTTGGTAGACATTTTTCATTCCCACTTCCTGTGGTGTGAATCATATGTCTTTCACATTACAGAGCTAGTCTTGGATCATTCTGGCATTTGGACTTGTGTCGCACAGCTTCAGTGGCAAACATATTTCAAGGTGTAATTCTAGAAGGCATGGTATTGTACGTTTGTGGACCATGTGAAGTGAATCTGGATATTGATTTATGTGGCATCTGGATTACATTCTGGAAAGTTCTTGGGGGCAGAATGTGTTATGGTTTGGGGTTGTCACACTGGTACACACAGCCAGGATAGCAAGGGTATCTTTCAGCTTGAATTATCATCTGGTTCCTAATGTTAATTTTAACAGCCTGAGCTAATCCTCCCTTTGCAAAGTAACAGCACCATCTTCATCTTAACCCAACAACATTCCTGGTCCTGTTTTGTTACTTCTGCGCATTCTGATCTTCACTTCAAAGACTTCATTTTATTCTATGGGGCAACCAGAGAGGGATCAAAGACTTACTTCATTTTGCAAAGCCTGCACTGGTGACTTTATTATGTTGGTCAATCTTTCTTTGAAGATTTCTATCTGTGGGTGTGAAACCTGAGACCTAAGAAAGGCAGACAAGAAAAGCTTTGGGGCAGCCACCAGACAGAAAGGTGTCATTTATGTCAGAATGAGAAAGCTACACCAGAGATGCAGGAAAAGATCAAAACACTGAAGGTGCACTGGACATGTGGCAAAGAGTAGTGTCCACCTGGAAAAGTGCATATTGTATTCTTTTATAGTTCTTTATTTACTTGTTTTAGATATAGGGGTAATTGTAATGAAATTCTTTTTTCCCTAATATGTGACGTATGGAGATCATATTCACCCCATCCATTCCTTTTTCCTCTTCTACTAGGCTTCTTCTCTCACTCAATCTCCTGACTGCTTTCATGGCATTTGTGTGACTTTGTGTGTCTGCATATGTGCACTCTTATGTATTTACCACAGGTCTAGGGTGATAGTGGTAGCTGGAGGGGAGGGACTCATGGGGCCCCCGTGTTCCTCCTTGAGTGTCTGTGGACCTTTAATGGTTGCTATAGGAGGGAGCTCTATTTTCTCCAATGGCGGAACCATTTGCCACATTCCTCTAAGTAACTCCCTTCTTAGGAACCTGTAAATAACCCTATAGAGACTTACTAGGTCATTAAATAAATAAGTAAATAAATAAACAAATATACATACATATATACATTGAAGTAAAATACTGTGAGAAGAGAAAATACCAGAAGTGGGAGGAGGAGAAGGCAAAGTAATAGGGGTGATTGTAGCAGAATATGTGTTATGTGTGCTTGCAATAGTCATAACAAAGACAACTATTATTATATATAAGCAACATATGCTAATAAAATAAAATTTAAATTAAAAATCTAGCATAAAGGAAGATATTATAATGAAGACAATAACAATCAAAAGAAGGGAAGAAGGGAGAGAGGAAAGGAATGAGGGAGGGCAGGAAGGAAGAAAGCAAACAATCCTATCAACTGGTCATTTCTGGGTCAACTTTCTACTGTGCAAGAACTAAAGGTCTGCCTTGGTACCACACAATTTGCAATTGCATTTGACCACTAGAAGAAAAGCACTAAATTTTAGCAAGTAACAATTTTTTTTAAGGTAGAAAATTTGTATTCTTTCTAACAAGGCAAGTAGCTTTCCTCTTTGCTAATGTGTGAAAAGATATCCTCTGTGACCCACACCCGAGTGAATAGATGATTGTTTTCTTAATATTGTTCCATATTAAATTTTTAGATCAGATCACTTTCTGAGTTTAAAGTCAATTTGTAGAAACCACGTTGGCACATTGGCATTTTACTGTATGTCACTGTAATTATAGGATCTTTTTATATGCTTTGGAAGATTACAATTTTAAAAATAATTTTTGATCAAACATCCAACAGAGTTGAAAAACACCACTGCCCCCAGGAAATTTCTAAATGATTTGTCCGCATTGACTCATCCGGTCTCCTCTCTCAGATGCAGACATGAGTAGCCTGACTCGATAGGCAAGGCCATAGAGTCACAGAGAATTTAAGTCACTTGCAAACTTAGGGCTGGTAGCAGCATAAGCAGAGCTCTGCTGCAAAAGTCTAGCTGTACGCAATCATTCTTTTACCTAACTGAGTGCTGACTGTGTAGCAAGCCCTGTAGTGGGCTATGAACATGCAACAAACAGGGGTGGGGGGAGGACAAAACCAACACACAGAGTACACTACTCTGATACAACTCCAATGTTAGCTTGCTCACTTCCACCCTGTGCTCTACTCCTACTCCACATTCCCAAGTGATCACTTGAGCTCTGTAGGAAAAAGGGCGGCCATAGGAAAGACAGAGTAAAGAAGACATATTCAAAGAAGACCAGAAACATAGTGTCCAGACACTGATTAAGAAAAAGGATAAAAAAAAAAAAAGACGGAAAGGCAATGTAAGCAGAGAAGTGGAAAGGAAACCCTAGAACTGAATGATGCCAAAGCAAAGGATGAAGATGATGGCTGCAGTGGACCACTGGTGACCTGTGAGTCTGCAGAGGTTAGTCCTATGCGAGTCCTGACTTCCTTCCCTTCAGCATCTTTGCCCAGCTTTGTACTTGTCTTACTGCCTATCTTCTGCTTGACGAATCTGATGTCTCCTATTCTTAGTCCTTGAGCTTCCTTTTGCAGCATACGATGCTGCCGTGAGATATTGTTCCCATAAATTGTCCATAGGAGTAGTGTGTACTGCTCTACCCATTCACTGTTGTATTCCCAGGTTAGTTTCAACTTCATGTATTCACGGAGCATCTGTCGAGTGTACAACGAACCAGGCACTGGCTCAAGTGCTAGATTCTGCCAGATAGGTCCATGTCCAAACCACCAGAGTCTATAAATATTATGTTAAATAAAAAAAAAAAGATTACAGTTGTGACTAAGTACCCTGTGATGGGGAGATTCTCCTGGGATAGCTAGAGGAGTGTGGGACACTGTCATGTCTGTCATTACAATGGGGAGAGAAAAAGAATGTAACAGAGGAGAGGGAGTTACAAGATAAAACAGAGAAAGACTTGAAGACCTGGAGTTAAAGATTAGAGAGAGATGAGGCCCCACACCAAGAAATGCTGACAGTCACCAGTCGCTTCTCTAAGGTACGACTTTTTTTATTTCAAGTCTCCACAACCGCAAACACATTAATAATGATTTTTATTATTTCAAGCTACCAGTTTATGGTGATTACCAGAAGATAGCAGAGCACTCTTTTTCTGGATGAAGTTTTCCTATAACTTTGTCAGACACCTTACCTCATTGTAGATCAACTATATGTATCTGTATGTACCCATGCTCTCTATTAGACAAGAAATGTCTTGAAGAGTACATCATACATGTTTATAGTCATGAGGCAAGTATTTCAATACTATCTATATCTATGTATATATAAAGAATACATTATATGTATGTGTTTGTTCTATATTCCTGGTCTATAATAGATGCTTAATAAGTGTTTTTAAATGAATTAACAAATTATGGTGATAAATCATAGGAAACTGTAATGATAATTTGCATATACATAAAAGAATTTTCTTTCAAACCACTAGCAGATATATAGCACCTACCCTTGACTGGTACTGCCTACCTGGGTACTTACTGAAATCATATGTGCTGAGCAATTAATGTTGTCTGTCATGGGTATGATAAACAGGAAGGGTGACCACGTGCACATATATTTTGCCATCTCTAACACAATTCTTAACAGTGGACAAAATGTCTTCTATCTAAACTAAACATGAAACACATCCTGTTTCTTTATTTAAGAATCTTAAAACTGAAATTTGATGGGTAAAACTTATCTGGTAGAACATCTTCTCATTGCCTGGGCTCCTGCTGAAAACACTGACCAGTGTGCTTTTCTCTAACCCAATATTTTTTATAGCAGAACTTTTTCCAGCTACTAGAGTTATATAGCTCTTGCTCTCAGAGCACTTAAATAATAGCAAGAAAGCAAAACATGTTTTTGGTTAATTCAGGTTAGCAATATGAGAGGGACTTTTGTGCTGCAAAAGGGATGGGACAGTGGTCTCTGATGGACTGAGTGTCTCAACAGAGGAGAAAGGTTGAAACCTTTATGCAGAAACTATAGATTAAATTTGGAAACTGGCTTTGAAGCCCCAAGTAAAGGGAAGGGAGAGTATTTGCCCGTTGTGCATTAGGAGGAAGTGTGTGACTCAGTAGCTCTCCGCCTTCAGCTCTGGATCCCAAAGGAGGCTTAGACTGTCTGGCTGATTTTGCAGTGAGCCTGGTAAAAATTTAGCATTTTGGTCACTCCCTGTCCCCTGAGCAGAGCTCCGGAAGCGGGATCAATAGGGAAACATCGTCAGCAACTGAAGGATGCTATAAATCTTTTTAGCTCTAGCCATCGAATCATTTGGAAAGGGGCTGGCCGAGGCTTCTGGGAGGGGCCAGGGTAAAGGTTGGTGTTCCATTCTAATGAGCCCTTTTCGGCTGCTGAAGGGAGTACTATTGCAGGAGGGAGTATGATTTTTTTAATCTTCTATAAACCAATGCCATTGATTTTAAAATGCCTTGTTCTTCAACAGGTATTTGTCAAGAAGATAATAGACATATGTAAGATGCTGGTTAGTGCTATGGAGGTAAAGGCAATGTGTCCTCCGCCATAATACTGCAGTAGACAAGATGTGGGCCTTTGAGCAAAAGTTATTTATATTGTCTAGAATGCATTTTGTCAGCTCTGAGATGGGAGGCCAGCTCTATCACAGCTCTGAGCTTAGTTTCCCCATATGTAAATAAGCATAGTAATGCTGGAGTGCCCACATCACAGAATGCGGATTACAGGATAAAGGAACTTTGCCAAGTGCTTAGAAGATAATAAATGTTAATTACAAACAACGTTTACAGAGAGTTAAGCCTTGCCTTGGAGACCAAGGACAGGCTGTGGTACATAAAAGAACTGTCCTTACCTGGGGGAGCCACCTTAGGACTAAAAATTGTTCTTATGCTAAGAATGAAGAGCTATGAGTGGTTGCTATTCACTGTTTCCTCTTCACTGGTTTAACCAACTGAGCTCCTGGAGAGAACCAGGAATACTGCTGGTCCTGGTGGGACAGAGATTAACCAGTGTTTCTGTATGTGTCTAATATTCTGTAAGAGCGAGGACCATGTCGGAGTTTTTAGTATTGCTCTAACACCTAGTAGAGCTAAGCAAAGTTAGGTAAGGGGGTATTAGCTCGTTTCTTAATGAAGGACCTAGGAATCAAGAAGTGAAAGTAATTTTATCCTATGCACCTGAGATCTGGTGATAAAACAGTGGATGATATCATAAATATAATATCATACACTACTCTACATTTAGTCTTTGAATCTTTCCATCACTTTCATGGCCCGTTGTTTGGTGTTAATCATAAACTGTTATATAGGGAAGATAGATATTTCTCTCTCACATTCAGCAAGGAAGAAACTCCAGCCTTGTGAGA